>NW_027145255.1:0-25341 GCF_026170545.1 Melanerpes formicivorus | reverse complement strand
ATCCTGCAGTGTGTTTTCTCTGATAAGGAAGCAGTCTGAAGCGAAGAAGTATTAGGGGCTGCATCAGTGACAATCTCAGAGACAGTTGCTGTATCAGCACCCCACTCTTAGGCACCTCCAGAATTTATTTCCCAAGGGAAATAAGAGTCCAGACCATTCCTTGACTCCACCAAGGCTGGGGCTCAGGATGGATGAGGCTCTGGCCAGCCTGATCTAGTGTGGGGTGTCCCTGCCCATGGCAGGGGGGTTGGAACTGGATGATCCTTGTGGTCCCTTCCAACCCTGACTGATACTGTGATATTATGATACTGTGGGCCTCAGCACCACAGCTCTGCCCCTTTCAAGCCCCTCCAAGGATGGGGATTCAGCCCCCTCCCTGGGCAGCCTGGGCCAGGCTTGGAGAACCCTTCCAGTCAAGAAGTTTCCCTCTCAACTCCAAGCTAAACTTTCCCTGGTGCAATTTGAAGCCATTTCCTCTCCTCCTATCATTTGTCACTAGGGAGAAGAGCCCAACCCCTGCCTGGCTCCAGCCTCCATTCAGGGAGTTGTAGGTGGTCAGAAGGTTTCCCCTTTGTGTAGATTCCCTCCAAGCACTGGCAGGCAGCTCTAAGGCCTCCCTGGAGCCTTCTCCTCTCCAGGCTGAGCACCCCCAGCTCCTTCAGCCTGTCCTCATAGCAGAGCTGCTCCAGCCAGGGGCTTTGAGAACCCTTCCAGCTAACAAGTTTCTTCTCACCTCCAGCCTCAACCTGCCCTGGTGCAACCTGAGCCTGTTTCCACTCATCCTAGTGGACTCATGGGAGGCTGACTTCACAGACCTAGAGAGTGGTTGGACCTATCACACTCTTACAGTATCACAGTCTCACAGTATCACCAAGGTTGGAAGAGACCTCAAAGATCATCAAGTCCAACCTGTCACCACAGACTTCATGACTAGACCATGGCACCAAGTGCCACGGCCAGATGCCTGATGGTCTTAAAGGTCTTTACCAACCAAAACAATTCTTTGGGTTTATCACTGAGGTTTAGCCTGGGCCTGATGGGAATAGAATAGAATAGAATAGAATAGAATAGAATAGAATAGAATAGAATAGAATAGAATAGAATAGAATAGAATAGAGAATAGAATAGAATAGAATAGAATAGACCAGGTTGGAAGAGACCTTCAAGATCATGGTGTCCAACCTATCATCCAACACCACCTAATCAACTAAGCCATGGGACCAATCACCCCATCAAGTCTCCTCCTAAACACGTCCAGGGATGGTGACTCCACCACCTCCCCAGGCAGCCCATTCCAATGGGCAATCACTCTCTCTGTGTAGAACTTCCTCCTAACATCCAACCTAAACCACCCCTGGCTCAGCCTGAGACTGTGTCCTCTTGTTCTGGTGCTGGCTGCCTGGGAGAAGAGGACCAACCTCTGCCTGTCTATAACCTCCCTTCAAGTAGCTGTAGAGAGCAAGAAGGTCTCCCCTGAGTCTCCTCTTCTCCAGGCTAAGCAACCCCAGCTCCCTCAGCCTCTCCTCACAGGGCTGTGCTCCAGACCCCTCACCAGCTTTCTTGCCCTTCTCTGGACACCTTCCAGCAGCTCAACCTCCTTCCTAAACTGAGGAGCCCAGAACTGGACACAGGACTCAAGGTGTGACCTAACCAGTGCAGTGTCCAGGGGCAGAATGACCTCCCTGCTCCTGCTGGCCACACTCTTCCTGATGCAGGCCAGGATGCCCTTGGCCCTCTTGGCCCCCTGGGCACACTGCAGGCTCATGTTCAACCTACCATCAACCAGCACCCCCAGGTCCCTCTCTGCCTGGCTGCTCTCAGCCACTCTGACCCCAGCCTGTAGCCCTGCCTGGGGTTCTTGTGGCCAATGTGCAGAACCTGGCACTTGGATGTGTTCAATCTCCTGCCCTTGGCCTCTGCCCATCTGTCCAGCCTGTCCAGGTCCTCTGCAGAGGGATTTCTATCATTCTATAATTCTTCAATTCCATGATCCTGTAATTCTTTAGTTCTATGATTCTTTAATTCCATGATCCTTTAATTCTAGAATTCTTTAATTCTATGTTTCTGTTATTCTATAATTCCATGATTCTTTGATTCTATAATTCTATGATTGTTTAATTCTGTGACTCTTTAATTCTATAATTCTATGATTCTTGAATTCTTGAATTCTTTAATTCTAGCTCCCAAACAGAGAGGGACCTGGGGGTGCTGATCGACAGCCACCTAAACATGAGCCAGCAGTGTGCCCAGGTGGCCAAGAGGGCCAATGGCATCCTGGCCTGCATCAGGAAGAGTGTGGCCAGCAGGAGCAGGGAGGTCATTCTGCCCCTCTACACTGCACTGGTTAGCCCACACCTTGAGTCCTGTGTCCAGTTCTGGGCCCCTCAGTTTAGGAAGGAGGTTGAGAGAATTGAAGGTGTCCAGAGAAGGGCAAGGAGGCTGGGGAGGGGTCTGGAGCACAGCCCTGTGAGGAGAGGCTGAGGGAGCTGGGGTTGCTTAGCCTGCAGAAGAGGAGGCTCAGGGGAGACCTCATTGCCCTCTACAACTACCTGAAAGGAGGTTGTAGCTGGGAAGCGGTTGGTCACTTCTCCCAGGCAAGCAGCACCAGAACAAGAGGACACAGTCTCAAGCTGTGCCAGGGGAAGTTTAGGCTGGAGGTGAGGAGAAAGTTCTTCACTGAGAGAGTTGTTAGGCATTGGGATGTGCTGCCCAGGGAGGTGGTGGAGTCCCCATCCCTGGAGGTGTTCAGGAGGGGATTGGATGTGGCACTTGGTGCCATGGTCTAGTCATGAGGTCTGTGGTGAAAGGTTGGACTCGATGATCCTTGAGGTCTCTTCCAACCTTGGTGATACTGTGAGACTCTGATATGATTCTTTGATTCTATAATTCTCTGATTCTTTAATTGTTGAATTCTTTAATTCTATTATTCTGTAATTCTATGATTCTGTGAGTCTCTAACTCTGTGATTCCAGGGTTCTTCTTATTCTGTGGAAATGAGAAGGGAAAGTCATTTAGAATCCCTCAAGGTTCCTTTCTTCCTTTTTCCCCCCTTTGCCTAATGTATAACTCTCCCTCCATCTACACTCTTCACCTCACACTTCACCTCACACTCTGTCTTTGCACAGCACGCTTGAGACAGCAAAAAAAACCCCACAAACAACACAGCATAAATAGAATGAAATCACTGTGATGTGTGAGCTGAGAGCAGAGGCAGGCTTGCAAGCAGCCACAAGCTCTAGAAGTCCACAGCCAGAAATCTGCAATCAAGCAAGGCCTGGTTAGGCAAACATCTTCCCATGGCAGTGCTGCTTCAGGACATGAGCTAAATGGGACACACATGTCCACAAGAGATAGCACAGAGGAGGAGGTTATCAGATTGCCAGCTCTGAAAAATGACTCTCCATAACAGTGATGCTATCCCACATGCCCTGGAGAGCTGCATGCACAAAGGGTCCTGAGAGGTGGGCAGCTGTTCCTGGAGTCAGACCACAGCCAGGGGGATGGAGTCATCAAGAGGTTAAGTAAATGTTGGTTAGGATTAAGCATGAGGGCAGCACAGACCTTGAAACTAAGCAGAGATCATAGAATCATGGAATGGTTGTGATTGGATCACCCAGTCCAAGCATTCTCTAACTCTGCCAAGGCTGGGGCTGAGCCATGGCCCTCAGCACCACAGCTCTGCCTCCTTCAAACCCCTCCAGGGATGGGGATTCAGCCTCCTCCCTGGGCAGCCTGTGCCAGGCTCTGACAACCCTGTCAGTCTACGAGTTTCTCCCAAAGTCCAACCTAAACTTCCCCTGGTGTAACCTGAGGCCATTGCCTCTTGAGGTGCCACTTGTGACTAGGGAGAAGAACTCAACCCTCACCTGCCCTCAACCTCCTCTCAGGCAGCTGCAGAGAGCAATGAGGTCTCCCTCAGCCTCCTCTTCTCCAGGCTAAACACCCCCAGATCCCTCAGCTGCTCCTCCCCAGCCCTCTTCTCCAGATCCTTCCCCAGCTTGGTTCTCTGGACCTGCTCCAGCCTCTCAGAGTCCTTCTTGGAGTGAGGAGCCCAAAACAGATCTCAGGATTTCAGGAGTGGCCTCAGCAGTGCTGGGTCCAGGGTGACAATAACTTCCCTACTGTGCTGCTCACACTGTTGCTGATCCAGGCCAGGCTGCTGTTGGCCTTCTTGGCCACCTGGGCACACAGTGGCTCATATTTTGCCAGCTGCCCATCAACACTCCCAGGTGGTTTTAAGCCAGGCTGCTGTCCAGCATCCAGGGCTCTCTAGACCATCCTCTAGCCTGGAAACCAAGCTGCAAGGCAAGGGCTGGGTCTGTCTGCACCAGGGGCTTCTGAATAGGAGTTTCCAGCATGCCTGGCAGAGAGAGGCTCAAGGTGCTTGCAGAGCAGCAGCAATCTACCAGAGTTTACAGCACACTCAGACCCTTCCAAGCAGTGGAAACTTTGCTGCTCCTAAATTCAGGCCCTGCAGGAACTTTTGTGTTGCTCTGCATGCCCTGAAGCCATCAAGCTCCTAAGTGCCAGCAAGACTCAACAGCTACCAGGCAGGCACAGGCTTGGCACTAATGCATCCTGTCCTAGAATCATAGAATCAACCAGGTTGGAAAAGACCTCAGAGATCATCAAGTGCAACCTATTGCCTAACACCTAGCACCTTGTGACAACTAAACCATGGCTCCAAGTGCCACATCCAAACCTTTCCTGAACACCTCCAGGGATGGTGACTCCACCACCTCCCTGGGCAGCACATCCCAATGGCCAATCTCTCTCTCTGGGAAGAATTTCCTCCTCACCTCCAGCCTAAACCTCCCCTGGCACAGCTTGAGACTGTGTCCTCTTGTTCTGATGCTGGGTGCCCTGGGAGAAGAGACCAACCCCCAGCTGGCTACAGCCTCCCTTCAGGTTGAGAACTATTCTAGAACTGTCCTAGAACTATGGAATTGTTTGGGTTGGATAAGACCTCCAAGATCATTGAATCCAACCATGAAAGGAACCTGGGGAAGGCAGGAAGGTACAGAAGAAGAAGGAAGGTACAGAAGAAGGAGACCTAATTATGCCCTTTCAGGATCTGAAGGGGGCTCCAAGAAAGCTGGGGAGGGACTTTTGAAGGTGTCAGGGAGGGATAGGACTGGGGGGGGATGGAGCAAAACTAGAAGTGGGGAGATGGAGATTGGCTGTGAGGAAGAAGTTGTTGGCCATGAGGGTGGTGAGAGCCTGGCACAGGCTGCCCAGGGAGGTGGTGGAAGCCTCCTGCCTGGAGGTGTTTGCAGCCAGGCTGGAGGTGGTTGTGAGCAACCTGCTGTGGTGTGAGGTGTCCCTGCCCATGGCAGGGGGGTTGGGACTGGCTGAGCCCTGAGGTCCCTTCCAACCCTAACAACTCTGTGAGCCTTTATTTATTTTTTTCTGAAGGAGTTAACTTTTTTTTTTTGCATTGAATTTTCTGTCAAAGTTTTGATCAAGGCACTTCCAGGAGTTGAAATTTTGCCTCCTCCTGAAGTTTTTTGGGTTGAATTTATCTTCACTTCCTGCTTACAGGGAACCAGTTGCTCCTTTAATTAATTACTGAGGGTTGGCTTTGGTTTGGTTTGTTTTGTTTTTGTCCTGGGATGGTGCAGAGGGAGGTACAAGGTCAGACCAAGTGGAAAAGTCTCAGTGCTGTGTTTAATTCTGCCTTGACTTGTTGACAGCAGAGGCTGATAAGGATCTTTCACAGAGCTGACCCTGGTTTGCTGCCACTGCTGGGATGTTTCCATTGTAAGGGGACTCTCAGAGAGCCCAAACCAGAGGTCAGAGTTGTTCAGGGCACTGCATCCAGTTCCCATAATTAACAACACTCGTTAAACTCCCTGGTTAATGTGCCTGTGTTTTGATTTGAGCACTCATTAGCTATTGGAGGCAGCAAAAGGCTCTGTCAGAACTGCAGGGGAACAGCTCCACTATGGAGATGTGTGGGAATCAGCTGTGACAGGCATGAAAATAATGAATAATTGTCCTCCAGGAATGAGATTGGGCTGGACAAGGCCCTGGCAATGACAGAAGAGCTCACCAAAGCCAGAGAGCCAACAATTGCTGACTGTGTTCTATCTCCTGGGGATAATTTCTTAGTTGACTTTGCCATCCCTGAGCAATAGGCAGCAGCAACTTCTTCATCTTTAGCAATTGCCCTTTTAATGTGGAATAAAAAAAAACCCAACCAACCCAAAACCCACCCAAAAAAATCCCTTCTGGAGATCAGAAATAGCCTGAAATGAAAGGAATCCCAGACACAGTGGTGAGGGTCAGAAACTTTGGTTCAATTACAATATGGAGGTGCCAGGATCCATGTTTAGGATCCTCCAGTCCTACCATCCTTTTACTCTGCCAAGGCTGGGGCTGAGCCATGGCCCTCAGCACCACATCCCTGCCTCTTCCAAACCCCTCCAGGGATGGGGATTCAGCCACCTCCCTGGGCAGCCTGTGCCAGGCTTGGAGAACCCTTCCAGTCAACAAGTTTCTCCTCATATCCAACCTAAACCTCCCCTGGGACAGCCTGAGGCCATTTCCAACTCTTCCTTTCACTTGTTGGCATGGATAAGAAGTCAGCATCAGGTAGTGATAGGACTAGAGGGAATGGAATGAAGCTGGAGGTGGGGAGATTGAGGCTGGAGGGGAGGAGGAAGTTCTTCCCCATGAGAGTGGTGAAGCCCTGGAATGGGTTGTGCAGGGAGGTGGTTGGGGCCCTGTCCCTGGAGGTGTTTAAGGCCAGGCTGGCTGAGGCTGTGGCCAGGCTGATGTAGTGTGGGGTGTCCCTGCCCATGGCAGGGGGGTTGGAACTGACTGATCCTTGTGGTCCCTTCCAACCCTGATTGATTCTATGATACTATGAACATCCAGGGATGGAGATTAAACCACCTTCAGGGACAAAGATTCAGTCACCTCCAGGGGTGAGGATTCAACAACCTCTGGGGATGGGCATTCAGTCACCTCCCTGCACAGCCTCTTCCAGTCTTTGAGAAGCCTTTCAGCCAGCAAGTTTCTTCTCATCCTTCAGGGAAGGAGCATCCACAGCCTCTCTGGGCAGCCTGTTCCAATGCTCTGTGACCCTCACACTGCAGAAGTTCCTCTTCATGTTGGGGTGGAACCTCCTGTGCTGTAGTTTCTATCCATTGCTCCTTGTGCTATCCCAGGGAGCAGCTGAGCAGAGCCTGTGCCCTCAACTCCTGACCCCCTCTCAGTCTTCTCCTCTCCAGACTAACCAGCCCCAGGGCTGCCCTCTCTGGGCAACCTGTTCCAGAGTCTCACCAGCCTCATACTGAAGAACTTTGCTTCAACCCTGCAGGGTGTTTAGGAGCAGGTTGGTGAGGCCTTGAGCAGCCTGGGCTAGTGGGAGGTGTCCCTGCCCATGAAAGGAGTATGGGAAGTAGATGATCTTTAAGGTCCCTTCCAACCCTAACCCAAACCATTCTATGGATTCTATGTATTTCTTCAGTGGCTTTGCCAAACCCAGACCACTGAGACAGCTGGGCTGAGCATGTGGAATGTAGCAGTGGTGATGTTAAAGGAGATGCAAATTCTCTTTAGTCATTGTCCTGTGTTCTGCTCAGGCATGATCTGAGCATGAGACCACATCTAGAGTGTTGTGTCCAGACCTGGGTTCCCCAGTTCCAGAGGGACAGATCTGCTGGAGAGAATCCAATGGAGGTTACAAGGATGCTGAAGGGCCTGGAACATCCATGTGAGGAGGACAGGCAAATAGAATAGAATAGAATAGAATAGAATAGAATAGAATAGAATAGAATAGAATAGAATAGAATAGAATAGAATAGACCAGGTTGGAAGAGACCTTCAAGATCATTGTGTCCAACCTATCACCCAACACCACCTAGGAGGACAGGCTAAGAGAGTAGAGTAGAGGAGTAGAGTAGAGTAGAGTAGAGTAGAGTAGAGTAGAGTAGAGTAGAGTAGAATAGGATAGGATAGGATAGGATAGGATAGGATAGGATAGGATAGGATAGGATAGGATAGGATAGGATAGGATAGGATAGGATAGGATAGGATAGGATAGAATAGACCAGGTTGGAAGAGACCTTCAAGATCATCGTGTCCAACCTATCATCCAACACCACCTAATCAACTAATCCATGCAGAACCCTGGGGCTGGTTAGCCTGGGGAAAAGAAGGCTGAGAGGGGATCTTATTAATGTCTATAAATACCTGAAGGGTGAGGGGCAAGAGGCAGGGGCCAGGCTCTGCTCAGTGGTGCCCAGGGACGGGGCAAGGGGCAGTGGATACAAACTGGCACCCATGAGGTTCCACCTCAGTGTGAGGAGAAACTTCTTTGGTGTGGGGCTGCTGGAGGCCTGGAGCAGGCTGCCCAGAGAGGCTGTGGAGCCTCCTGCTCTGGAGACTTTCAAGCCCCACCTGGATGTGTTCCTGTGTGATCTGCCCTGGGTGATGCTGCTCTGGCAGGGGTGGTTGGGACTGGATGATCTCTGGAGGTCCCTTCCAAGCCTTCCCACTCTCTGCTTGAATCATTCAGGAATTTTTTTAAGGCTTCACTGCTCACTTTTTGAACTTTCCCCCATTTTAAATTCAGCTGGGATCTACATTTTTATCAGGAAGAAAAGAAGGCAGGAAATGCAACCAGACACCAGATCTGAAACGTTCTGATACACTCCTGGTGACCTCTCCCCAAGAAGATCGGTGCAGGGAAAGTCTCACTGATGTGAATTTTGACCAGAAAAAAGTGAATTTGGAGCCAGTAGCTGAAATTTATTCTCTGATTAGCTGTAAATCCTTGCAGGCAGAAAGCAATATGCTTCTTGTTTTTCCAGCTCAATCTGCCCACAAAAAGCTGACCTTTCCCTCAAGCAGATCCCAGGATTCAGCAGTGAGAGCGAAACATCTGGGTAGAGATGTTGGAGTTACCTCCTGGTGACCAAGGCAGGATTCTTTCCTGGCAGGTCCTTGGATGGATCATGTGGGCAACTCCTTCCTTCCTTCCTTCCTTCCTTCCTTCCTTCCTTCCTTCCTTCCTTCCTTCCTTCCTTCCTTCCTTCCTTCCTTCCTTCCTTCCTTCCTTCCTTCCTTCCTTCCTTCCTTCCTTCCTTCCTTCCTTCCTTCCTTCCTTCCTTCCTTCCTTCCTTCCTTCCTTCCTTCCTTCCTTCCTTCCTTCCTTCCTTCCTTCCTTCCTTCCTTCCTTCCTTCCTTCCTTCCTTCCTTCCTTCCTTCCATAACTCCTCAGCTGGGTGTTGTCCACCCTGCTGATGACAAAAACTTCCTGCTCTGAATACAGCAAGGAGCAGCTTGAGTGGAACTGGGGTTGCTTAGTCTGGAGAAGAGGGCTGGGGAGGAGCAGCTGAGGGGACTGAGGTTGTTCAGCCTGGAGAAGAGGAGGCTGAGGAGAGACCTTGTTGCTCTCTACAGGAGAGAGGTTGGATATTTAGTGTGGAGAAGAGGGGGCTGAGGGGAGACCTTATTGCTCTCTACAGGAGAGAGGTTGGATGTTCAGCCTGGAGAAGAGGAGGCTGAGGGGAGACCTCATTGCTCTCTACAGCTTCCTAAGAGGAGGTTGGAGCCAGGTGGAGTTGATCTCTCTAGTATTGAGTGATAGGACAAGAGGATATGGCTACAAGTAGCCCTAGGGAAGGTTTAGTCTGGATCTGAGAAGAAAGTTGCTGACTGGAAGGGTTCTCCAAGCCTGGCACAGGCTGCCCAGGGAGGAAGCTGAATCCCCATCCCTGGAGGTGTTTGAAAGAGGCAGAGCTGTGGTGCTGAGGGCCATGGCTCAGCCCCAGCCTTGGCAGAGTTAGAAAATGGCTGGACTGGATGAGCTTAGTTTCACACCATTGCTCCTTGTGCTGTCACTACAAGCCCTTGCAAAGAGTCCTTCCCCAGCCTTCCCCTTCAGATATTGATACACCTCATGAATTCCAGGGATGAGGCATCTACAGCCTCCCTGAGCAACCTGCTCCTGTGTCTCACCACTCTCATAGGCAAGAACATCTTCCTGATGTCCAACCTGAATCTCCCCTGCTCCAGTTTCAGACCATTGCTCCCCAGCCTGTCACCACAGGCCCTTATTGAAAGTCCTCTCCAAATAATCCTGTTGGCATCCAAAAAAAAGCTTGAAGGAAGGTCAAGGTGCTCTGGCAGGGGGCTTGGAACTGGATGGTGTCCAGAGCTGCCTCCCAACCCCTATCATCCTGTGTGCTCTGAAGACAGGTCTGGTTCACAGAGTCACAGAATCAGCCAGGTTGGAAAAGACCTCAGAGAGAGGCTTCATCCAGCCTGGCCTTGAACACCTCCAAGGAGGAGGCAGCCACAGCCTCCCTGGGCAACCTGCACCAGAGTCTCCCCAGCCTCATTCTGAAGACCATTTATTCCTTTTGCATCCTTCCATGGCTCTTCTAATTCAGCAGTGCCTTCAGCTCCAGGGTTTGCCTCCTTTGGCCAAGACAACAGCTGGCAGCAGCTGCAGTCAGAGAATGGTTTTGGTTGGAAAAGAACTTTCAGATCATCACAGAGTCATAGAATCAACCAGGCTGGGAAAGACCTCAGAGATCATCAAGTTCAACCTAACACCCAACACCTCCTGACAACTAAACCGTGGCTCCAACTGGCACATCCAATCCTCTTTTGAACACCTCCAGGGATGGTGACTCCACCACCTCCCTGGGCAGCACATCCCAGTGGCCAATCTCTCTTGCTGGGAAGAATTTTCTCCTTACCTCCAGCCTAAACCTCCCCTGGCACAGTTTGAGCCTGTGTCCTCTTGTTCTGGTGCTGGGTGCCTGGCAGAAGAGCCCAACCCCCACCTGGCTACAACCTCCCTTCAGGTGGCTGTAGACAGCAATGAGGTCTCCCCTGAGCCTCCTCTTCTCCACAGCAGCTGACAGAGGTTGACACAGAGAATGCAGCCTAAAGAAGTGCCTGTGACCACTGTGCTCTCTCTTTGCTCCTTGCCCACAGACCATCCATTAAGGTTTGATGCTCAGCTCCAGGCTCAGTGCTGTGGCTGGGATCCAATTTCGAGATCCATTAGCACTCCTTACCTCTTGGAGCTCCTTTAGAGCAGCCACTGCTCATGATAAGGAAAGGACACAGTCATTTGCTAAATAGGATTTGAAACGAGGCACACCAAGGCTGCCCTTGGCAACAGACAGCAACTGATCGATGCTCACCCTCCCCTAATTCCATTTGGTGCTCAGTGCTGCTGCTCCTCTTTGCCTTTGCAGCCCCACCAAGGAGAAGAGAAAAGCAGAACCTCTCAGCCCTCGCTCATCTGAGCAAAGCTGGAGGGTAAAATGGGTCTGGAAGTTAATTTAGAGGTCAGCTTGTTGGAAAACTGCTTTGAGAAAGAGATTCGTGGATGGTGCTTGATGTGGGCAAGTCACTGCCACTGCTCAAAGGAGTGTTGTGGGCTTATATTCACTCAGTGCTTCTAAGATTCACAGAGTGGTTTGGGTTGGAAGGGTCCTTCAAGATCATCCAGACCTGCCCCACTGTCACAGCCAGGGACACCTCCCCCTAGACCAGGCTGCTCAAGGCTCAGTGTTAGGACTGAGCAACTTCTGCTACTGGCAGTTTGGTTTTATTTAATGAACTACTACTGGGAGTAGCTTAGACAAGAAGAGGTCTGTAGTGTTAAACCCCAGGAAGACACAGAGGAACTGTTCTGCTGTGTGAGAACAGCATCATCATGGATCAGCAGCAGTGTGAGCAGCAGAAGCAGGGCAGGGATTGTCCCCCTCAGCACTGCTGAGGCCACACCTTGAGTCCTGGGTTCAGTTCTGGGCCTTCACTACAAGAAGGACATTGAGGGTCTGGAGTAGGTCCAGAGAAGGGCAACCAAGCTGGGGAAGGGTCTGGAGAAGAAGGCTGGAGAGGAGCAGATGAGCAAAATCAGGGAGGCCATCCAGAGGGACCTGGACAGGCTGGAAAGGTGGGCACAAGCCAACCCCAGGAGGTTCAACAAGACCAGGGGCAGGGTCCTGCAGCTGGCTGGAGGCAATCCCAGGCACAGATCCAGGCTGGGCAGGGACTGGCTGGAAAGCAGCCCTGAGGAGAGAGCCTTGGGGGTGCTGAGGGAGGAGAAGCTCAGCAGGAGCTCTCAGTCTGCACTTGCAGCCCAGAAAGCCAAGCAGAGCCTGGGCTGCAGCAGCAGAAGTGTGGCCAGCAGGGCAAGGGAGGTGATTCTCCCCCTCTGCTCAGCTCTGGGGAGACCCCACCTGGAGTCCTGCCTCCAGTTCTGGAGTCCCTATGGCAAGAGGGATCTGGAGGTGCTGGAAGGTGTCCAGAGCAGGGCCAGGAGGATGAGCAGAGGGCTGGAGCTGCTCTGCTGTGAGGACAGACTGAAGGAGTTGGGGCTGTTCAGTCTGGAGAAGAGAAGGCTCCCAGGTGACCTCATTGTGGCCTTCCAGTATCTGCAGGGGGCTGCAGGAAGGCTGGGGAGGGACTGCTCAGGATCTCAGGCAGTGATAGGACTAGGGGGAATGGAATGAAGCTGGAGGTGGGGAGATTGAGGCTGGAGGGGAGGAGGAAGTTCTTCCCCATGAGAGTGGTGAAGCCCTGGAATGGGTTGTGCAGGGAGGTGGTTGGGGCCCTGTCCCTGGAGGTGTTTAAGGCCAGGCTGGCTGAGGCTGTGGCCAGGCTGATGTAGTGTGGGGTGTCCCTGCCCATGGCAGGGGGTTTGGAACTGGCTGATCCTTGTGGTCCCTTCCAACCCTGACTGATATTATGCTACTATTTAGTCTGGAGAAGAGGAGGCTGAGGGAGACCTCATTGCTCTCTGCAGCTGCCTGAAAAGGAGACTGGAGCCAAGTTGGGGTTGGGCTCTGCTCCCTAGTCTCAGGTCATAGAAGGAGAGGAATTGGCCTGGAATGTGCCAGGGGAGGGTTAGGTTGGAGAGGAGGAAAAATATCTTTGGTGCAAAAGTGGTCAGGGCCTGGCAGAGGCTGCCCAGGGAGGTGGTGGAGTCCCCATCCCTGGAGGTGCTCAAAAACCATCTCTAAGATACGCCACGTGGGGGCCTGGTTTGGTGGCTGTGGTGACACTGGGTTGATGGCCAGACTCAGTGGTCTGACAGATCTTTCCCACAGAGGTCCAGCATAGTGGAGGTTAGAAAAGACCTCCAAAGATCACCCAGTCCAACCCTCCTCCTAGAGCAGGGTCACCTAGAGCTGGTTGCACAGGAAGACATCCAGGTAGGTTTGGAAAGTCTCCAGAGAAGAAGACTCCACAACCTCTCTGGGCAGCCTGCTCCAGGGCTCCAGCAGCCTCAAGGTAAAAACCTTTTTACCTAAGTGGTACCTGCTGGCTTCCAGTTTGTGCCCCTTGTCCCTTCTTGTATCCCTGGAGACCACTGACAAGAGCTCCATCCTCTTGTCCCCCACCCTTCAGCTCTTGCTGAGCATTGCTCAGATCCCCTCTGGAGCTGCTCTTCTCCAGGCTCAACAGCCCCAGAGCTCTCAGCCTCTCTTCATTACAGAGATGCCCCAGGCCCCTCTAGCAGCTTTGTGGCTTTCTTCTGGACTCTCCCCAGTATTTTCCTGTCCCACTTGAACTGGGGACCCCAGAACTGGACACAGTGCTCCAGATGTGGCTTCACCAGAGCACAGCAGAGCAGATGGGGAGGAGAATCTCCTTCCACCTGCTGGCCACGCTCTTCTCAACACACCCTGCTGCTTTGCATGCTCCAAGTTCCTGATGCCCGAGGTGCAAAGCAGTGGGGCCCAAGAGCTCAGTGTGAAGTCAGCAAGGTCCAGGGGAGAGGCTGTCAAGGCTGCTTCTGAAAACAAAGGTGCTGGGATGTAGGTCGTTGAACGGTTTGAAGTAGCCTTCGGCAGCTCATTCTCCTTCTTAGTGATTCACAGACAGCTGCTCAGCGACAGAGGGTTGGCCTCGAATTAGGAGGGAGAAGAACAAGTTCAGAGCTTGGAAGAATGAATAGGAGAGAAAAATAAACCAGAAAAAGTCAAACTCGGTTTTCTCAAGGACTTTTCTGCACTTAGGAAATGCCCAGAAGGTCCACGGCGCTAATTTGAAGCTCCAGCCCGCTCTGGCTGGTGCCAGCCCCTTGTGAGTGGAAGGGAGCTGGGCTTCTAAGGCTGTGTTCAGAGGCTTGGATGTTCCACATGTCAACTCTTCATTCCCATGGTAGCAAGAAAATTATCTTCCCTTTTCTGGCTTTTCTGTCCATTTTTTCCTTTTTTTTTTTTTTTTTTTTTTTTTTAATTTTCTTTCCTCTTTCCCTTTTTCTTCTCCCTTTTTTTTTTTTCTTTTATTTTTCTTTTTCCTCTTTTTCTTTTGCTTTTGCTTTTGTTTTGCTTTTGCTTCTTCTCCCTTTTTTTCTTTTATTTTTCTTTTTCCTTTTCTTTTTTTCTTTTTTTCTTTTTTCTTTTTTTTCTTTTTCTTTTTCTTTTTCTTTTTCTTTTTCTTTTTCTTTTTCTTTTTCTTTTTCTTTTTCTTTTTCTTTTTCTTTTTCTTTTTCTTTTTCTTTTTCTTTTTCTTTTTCCTTTTCTTTTTCTTTTTCTTTTTCTTTTTCTTTTTCTTTTTCTTTTTCTTTTTCTTTTTCTTTTTCTTTTTCTTTATCTTTTCCTTTTTCGTTTTTTCTTTTTCTCTTTCTTTTTCTTTTTCTTTTTCTTTTTCTTTTTCTTTTTCTTTTTCTTTTTCTTTTTCTTTTTCTTTTTCTTTTCCTTTTCCTTTTCCTTTTCCGTTTCCTTTTCCTTTTCCTTTTCCTTTTTCTTTTCCTTTTTATTTTTATTTTTCTTTTTCTTTTCCTTTTCCTTTTTCTTTTTCTTTTCATTTATTTTTCTTCTTCTTCTTTTCCTTTTCTCCTTTTCCTTTTCCTTTTTATATTTTTCTTTTCCTTTTCCTTTTTTCTTTTATTTCCTTTTTCTTTTCCTTTATCTTTTTCTTTTTCATTTTCTTTTCCTTTTCCTTTTCCTTTTCCTTTTCCTTTTCCTTTTCCTTTTCCTTTTCCTTTTCCTTTTCCTTTTCCTTTTCCTTTTCCTTTTCCTTTTCCTTTTCCTTTTCCTTTATTTTTCTTCTTCTTCTTTTCCTTTTCTCCTTTTTCTTCTTCTTTTCCTTTTCCTCTTGTGAGAAACGAACTCACTGCTTATAACCAGTTTATTATCAAATAAAGGCAACACAGCACCGGGTGCAGAGTGAGTTTGCTAGAGGCGCACCCCAACAACACAAGCTGAACTTCTAGAGAAGGCAAACAGACATAGTCATGTATTAAAACGTACATGTTCATATATTCTCCAGCACGCTCCCACCACTCTCCCTCAGGACTGAGACAAAACCTGCACTTTTGACCTAGCCAGTCTTTAGACCTGTTGGCATCTCACCTTTCTCTCTCGACCTGGGGGTACTGGTCGATGGCAGGCTGAACATGAGCCTGCAGTGTGCCCAGGCAGCCAAGAGGGCCAATGGCATCCTGGCCTGCATCAGGAACAGTGTGGCCAGCAGGAGCAGGGAGGTCATTCTGCCCCTGGACACTGCACTGGTTAGGCCACACCTTGAGTCCTGTGTCCAGTTCTGGGCCCCTCAGTTTAGGAAGGAGGTTGACTTGCTGGAACGAGTCCAGAGAAGGGCAAGAAAGTTGGTGAGGGGTTTGGAACACAGCCCTGTGAGGAGAGGCTGAGGGAGCTGGGGTTGCTTAGCCTGGAGAAGAGGAGACTCAGGGGTGACCTTATCACTCTCTACAACTACCTGAAGGGAGGTTGTAGCCAGGTGGGGGTTGGTCTCTTCTCCCAGGCAGCCACTACTAGAACAAGAGGATACAGTCTCAAGCTGCGCCAGGGGAGGTTCAGGTTGGATGTTAGGAAGAAGTTCTATACAGAAAGAGTGATTGCGCTATGGAGTGGGCTGCCTGGGGAGGTGGTGGAATCACCATCACTGGAGGTGCTCAGGAGGAGACTTGATGGGGTGCTTGGTGCCATGGGTTAGCTGTTTGGGTGGGTTGGATTGGTTGATGGGTTGGACACCATGATCTTGAAGGTCTCTTCCAACCTGGTTTGGTTTATTCTAAATAAAGTTTTACTCTAAATCCTGGTTTATTCTCAGTACCCCACACAATACAGACCATCAGCCCAACGATCCAGCCCCACGATCCAGCCCCAGGGTCCCCAGCAATTCCTCTTGCAAAAGTCAAAAATTATCACCAGTTTATTTAGAATAGTTTCTCACACTCTTTTTCTGTTTCTTTTCCTTCTTTATTTTTTTATTTTCTTTTTCTTTTCTCCTTTTTCTTCTTCTTTTTCTTTTCCTCTTTTTCTTTCCCTTTTTCTTTCCCTTTATCCTTCTCTTTTCTGCTTTTCTTGTTCGTTTTTACTTTTGCTTTCTCCTTTCACTTCCTCTTTTTCTTTACCCTTTTTCTGTTCCTAGTGTTTAAAACCATTCTGGATGCCATCCCTGCTGGGTCTCCTGCAGGCTGCCTGCTCCTCTCATGTCTAAAGTTCATCCCTTTTGTGGAAGGCGCTTTGAAATTCCACCAGCCCGGCCTCCAAGCTGCCACTCTGCAGGCTGGTGACCACCATGGGAGCCAGCGCTTTCCCAACCTTCTGTGCAGGGCTGGGCCGAGCAGCCCCTTCTGGGACGCTGCAGCCGCGTTTCCAGCCGGCCAGGGTGGAGAGACACCCCTCGGGCTGCCTGGGGACCACCCCAGCAGGACTTCACTCCGAATGAAAATGACACCAGCGCTCTGTTTCCCACCTGGAGCTGGGCAGGGGAGCTGCTCCGCCGCCGTTTCCTGCCCGGGGAAGCTCCGTTAGGGACTTTTTAATAAAATGGAAACATTTGAAAGTGTTCGAACTGGATGAGGTTTGTCTTTCGGCCATCTGGAACCACAACCTGTCCAGATTAGACGCACGTATCCAGAGCATTCCTGCTCCTGCCCGTTGGCTCCCTGCCGCCTGGCTGATCCCCGAGGAGATTTCCCACAGCATCGGCTGTTGCTTTTGTCTTTTCTTTAACCCTTTCCCTTCCTTTCTGCATGGTGCTCAGGCTCACAGGATGTTAGGGCTTGGAAGGGACCTTCAAGATCACAGTATCACACCGCCTTGCCAGAGCAGGAGCAGAGAATCCAGCACAGGGCACACAGAACACATCCAGATGGGGCTGGGAAGGCTCCAGAGACTCCACAACCTCTCTGGGCAGCCTGCTCCAGGGCTCTGGGAGCCTCACAGTGCAGAAGTTCCTCCTCATGTAGAGCTGGAACCTCCTGTGCTGGAGTTTATATCCATTGCCCCTTGTCCTATCCCAGGGTGCAGCTGAGCAGAGCCTGTCCCCTCCCTCCTGACCCCCAGCCCTCAGCTATTGATAGACATTGATCAGATCCCTCTCAGCATTCTCCTCTCCAGACTGAACAGCCCCAGGGCTCTCAGCCTCTCCTCCCCAGACAGTGCTCAAAGGTCATCCAGTCCAACCCCCCTGCAGTCAGCAGGGACGTCTCTGACTACAGCAGGTTACTCAGAGCCTCATCAAGCTTGATCTTGAAAGTCTCCAAGGGTGAGGGCTGCACCATCTCCCTTGGCAACTTGTTCCAGTGTTCCACCACCCTCAGAGTAAAGATTTTCTTCCTAATGTCCAGCCTAAATCTACCCTGCTCTGCTTTCAGACCATTATCTCATGTCCCAGTGCTACACGTCCTTGTAAACAGTCCCTTCAGGTCCTGGCAGGCAGCTCTAAGGTCCCCCTGGAGCCTTCTCCTCTGCAGGCTGCACAGTCCCAGCTCCCTCAGCCTGTGCTCACAGTAGAGTTGCTCCAGCCCTTGGAGAATCCTTGTGATTCTCCCCTGGACTCTCTCCAGCAGCTCTGTGTCCTTCTCCTGCTGGGGACAGCAGAACTGGAGGCAGGGTTGGAGGTGGGGTCCCACAAGAACAGAGTAAAGGAGCATCAGGAGCTAAGTGCAGACATTCATCTGAAGCTTCAGCAGAGCACATTTCAGGAGGGGTTTTATTTCTCCTACAGATATTGCAGTCTGTGCTCTGCTGCCAGTGTTCTGATTAAAGATCTGCTGGGATTTGGCAGTAGCTACATTACACACACACAAAAACCACCCTGCTGAAAGGGTCTCCAGGAGACAGTCCATCCCTCAGGAGAAGATGCACCAGACAAGTTATCATAGCTGACAGATGGTTGCATAGCACATTCCTAAAGACCTTGGTGGTGGAGAGTCTCAAACCAAAGTTCTCCACACTCTGTTCAGCTCTGCAGATGGAATGCTGCAGGTCTGCAGATGGCACAGAGCTGGGGGGCAGTGATGATCTGCTAGAGGGTAGGAAGGCTCTGCAGAGGGACCTGGCCAGGCTGCATCCATGGACCAGTAGGATGAGGTTCAACAAGACCAGGTGCTGGGTCCTGCACTTGTCTGACAACAGCCCCATGAAGGGCTCCAGGCTTGGGCAGAGAGGCTGGAAACTGCCCAGCAGAGAAAGCCTTGGGGGTGCTGATGGACAGCAGCTGAAGATGAGCCAGGGGGTGGTCAAGAAGGACACCAGCATCCAGGCCTACATCATGAACAGTGTGAGGAGCAGGAGCAAGTGCAGGGATTGTCCCCCAGTGCTCAGCACCAATGAGGCCCACCCACTGAGTGCTGGGTTCAGCTGTGGGGCAAGGTGGTGTTGGGCTGCTGGCTGAGCTCTATGGTCTGAAAGATGTTTTCCAACCTTGATGATTCTATGATGCTAAGGCAAAGACCTTATGAGCAGTGGAGGTGTGGGGGGAATGCCTGAGACTAACCTGGGGACATTCTGGCTTGTTGGAGCCCCCATAGGCAGCCTGGACCAGAATGTCCCATGAGAAGGTCAAAGGCTTAACTAGAGCTGGGATATTTGATACCTGCTGTGGCATTGGTGCTTTCTCAAGACCTTTTCTCGAAGGTGGTTTCTTTGGGGTTCTTTTCAGTATAGAATCATAGAACCCTTGAGTCCAAGCATCAGTCCAACACCACCATGGCCATCAAGCCATGACTCAAAGTGCCATCTCTGCGAGTTTGTTGAACCCCTCCAGGGATGAGGATTTTAGGATGTCTTAGGAAAGACATTTTTTCCAATCTCCAACCTAAACCTCCCCTGCTGCAGCTTGAGGCCATTCCTCTCTTTCTATCACTTGTAGCTAGAGAAAACAACCCAACCCCAACCTGGCTCCAGCCTCCTTTCAGATAGGTGTAGAGAGCAATGAGGTCTCTCCTCAGCCTCCTTTTCTCCACACTAAATACCCCTAGGTGCCTCAGCTGCTCCTCATAAGGCTTTAGTAAGTCCTCATATTCACAGAATCATGAAGGACATTGAGACCCTGAATCTGTCCAGAGAAGGGCAACGAAGCTGGGGAGGGGTCTGGAGCACAGCCCTGTGAGGAGAGGCTGAGGGAGCTGGGGTTGCTTAGGCCTGGAGAAGAGGAAGCTCAGGGGAGACCTTCTTGCTCTCTCCAACTCCCTGCAGAGAGGTTGTAGCCAGGTGGGGGTTGGTCTCTTCTCCCAGGCACCCAGCATCAGAACAAGAGGACACAGTCTCAGGCTGTGCCAGGGGAGGTTTAGGCTGGAGGTGAGGAGAAAGTTCTCCACACAAAAGAGCAATTGGCCATTGGGATGTGCTGCCCAGGGAGGTGGTGGAGTCCCCATCCCTGGAGGTGTTCAAGAGGGGATTGGATGTGGCACTTGGAGCCATGGTTTAGTCGTCAGGAGGTGTTAGGTATTAGGTAATAGGTTGGACTTGATGATCTCTGAGGTCTTCCCCAACCCTATTGATTCTATGATTCTATGGAGACACAGAAGGGCTCAGGTTGGAAGGGACCTCAGAGCTCCTCTGCTCCAAGCTCCCCACCATGCCCAGGGGCACCTCTCAGCTAGACTCAGCCGCTCAAGGCCTCATCCAGCCCGGCCCTGGACACCAGCACAGCCTTAGGCACGAGGTCAGCTGAAGAGTGGAGTCCTTCCTGACGCATCCTGCTGCCTCTCCCCTGGTTCCTATGGCAATCCCAGCACCGTGAGATCCACTCTCACTCCCAGCTGCTGGAATCCTTGGCACTGTGCCAGAATACTTTGCTTTATTTTCCTCTATATTTTTTTTGTTGTTTTTCTTACTCTCTTAAAAAATAAAAAAAAAAGAACAGTCAAAAACCCAGGAAAAAAAAAAAACAACTCTAAAGCTCAGACTATAAGGATCCTGCTGGAGGCAGAAGCAGCAGCTTGGAAAGGAAAAGGTGCCTGCTGCTCAAGCAATAGATTTTACTTTGAGAGTTTCAGTTGGGGCTTTGGGTTTGGTTGATTTTAGTTTTTTTTTTTTCTTTTAAGGGAAATGAACTAAATGGCATCTGCCTCAGCTCCCAATTTCCAACTTGGATTGCACAAAGTACACTGAGCAAAAAAAAAAAAGACACAAGAAGAAAGAGGAATAAAAAGGAGGAAAAGAACAATTCTAAGCTGCTGCAGCAGAAGTCTGCTTGTGTAGGGGGGTTGGGTTGGTTCTGTTTCACAGAATAGAACACAGAATACAGAATCAACCAGGTTGGAAAAGACCTCAGAGATCATCAAGTCCAACCTGTCACCCAGCACCATGTCATCAACTCAACCATGGCACCAAGGGCCTCAGCCAGGCTCTTCCTAAACACCTCCAGGGATGGGGACTCCACCACCTCCCTGGGCAGCAACATCCCAATGGCCAATCTCTCTTGATGGGAAGAATTTCTTCCTCATCTCCAGCCTAAACCTCCCCTGGCACAGCTTGAGCCTGTGTCCTCTTGTTCTGGTGCTGCCTGCCTGGGAGAAGAGACCAACCCCCACTTGGCTACAACCTCCCTTCAGGGAGTTGTAGAGAGCAAGAAGGTCTCCCCTGAGCCTCCTCTTCTCCAGGCTAAGCAACCCCAGCTCCCTCAGCCTCTCCTCACAGGGCTGTGCTCCAGACCCCTCCCCAGCTTTCTTGCTCTTCTCTGGACACCTTCCAGCAGCTCAACCTCCTTCCTAACCTGAGGAGCCCAGAACTGGACACAGGACTCAAGGTGTGGCCTAACCAGTGCTGAGTCCAGTGCGGAATGACCTCCCTGCTCCTGCTGGCCACACTCTTCCTGATGCAGGCCAGGATGCCATTGGCCTTCTTGGCCATCTGGGCACACTGCAGGCTCATGTTCAGCCTACCATCAACCAGCACCCCCAGGTCCCTCTCTGCCTGGCTGCTCTCAGCCACTCTGACCCCAGCCTGTAGCTCTGCCTGGGGTTGTTGTGGCCAATGTGCAGAACCTGGCACTTGGATGTGTTCAATCTCCTGCCCTTGGCCTCTGCCCATCTGCCCAGCCTGTCCAGGTCCCTCTGCAGAGCCTCTCTGCCCTCCAGCAGATCAACTCCTGCCCCCAGCTTGGTGTCGTCTGCAAATTTACTGCTGGTGGACTCAATGCCCTCCTCCAGGTCATCAATGAAGATGTTAAAGAGCACAGGGCCCAGCACTGCTCCCTGGGGCACACCACTGGTGCCTGGCTGCCAGCTGGCTGTGGCACCATTCACCACCACTCTCTGGGCTCAGCCTCCAGCCCAGTTCCTAACCCAGCACAGATGACTTGTAAGTGATGTCATCTTTTAGATGACAGACTCTGAGGGTCTGCAGACAAAATGTGTCCCAGCAGAAAGGGAGGAAGGCCCTGCTTGAGCACAGAGAACCATCCTGGGCTGTGTGTGGAGCTCCTAAGGCAATAAGGATTGGGTTCCAAAACTGGACTCTCAATGAGCCTCTCACCTGCAGTCTGCAGAGGCCACAGAGCTCTCCTGCTATATTTCAAGGCTACCTCAGGCTTCTCTTTAAGCCCCTTGCTCAAAACATGATCTCCTCCTTCCATCCAGTTTCTATAGATACCTTCTCTGCTCCTCTCAGCCTCCCTGACCCCAGCATCAAGCACCAACAAGATGATTTCTTTTTCCTCCCATCCGATCTGTGTTCAATCACCTGCAGTTCTACACTTAGCTGATTGTCACCCCTTCATTCTTCTTGCTTTAGAGAATCAGAGAGTTGTTTGGGTTGGAAAAGACCTCCAAGATCCTCCAGTCCAACCTTCAGGCCAACACCACCATGGCCATGAAACTATGTCCCAAAGTGCCATGTCCACAAGTTCCTTGTCCAAGGGATGGGGACTCCTTCACCTCCCTGGGCAGCCTGGTCCCAAAGGCTTTGCAGGGAAGTAGCTCAATATGGACAAGAAGAAATCCCAGGTTCAGAATGGAATTTCCACTCCACCTTTGTGCCCACTCCATTCTAGGAGAGGGTTCAGAGGAGGCCACCAAGATGATCAGAGGGCTGAAGCACCTCTCCTACCAGGACAGCCAGCCAGGGAGAGTTGGGGCTGTTCAGCCTGGAGAAGAGAAGGCTCAAGGGAGACCTTAGAGCTGCATTTCAGTATTTGCAGAGGACCTACAGGCAGGTTGGAAAGGGTCTGTTCAGAAGGAGCTGTGGGGATAGCACAGGGGCAGTGATTTGGAACTGGAGCAGGGCAGAGTTAGTTTGGACATCAGGAGGAAGTTCTGCACAGTGAGGCTGGGGAGACACTGGCACAGGCTGCCCAGGGAGGTGGTTGAGGCTCCATCCCTGGAGACATACAAGATCACATTCAATGTGTCCCTGGGCAGCCTGCTCTAGTTGGAGGTGTCCCTGCTGACTGCAGGGGGGTTGGACAAGATGCCCTTTGAGAGTTGGCTGCCCAGGGAGGTGATGGAGTCACCGTCCCTGGAGGGGTTCCAGAGGGGACTAGACTTGGTGCCATGGTCTAGTCATGAGGTCTGTGGTGACAGCTTGGACTTGATGACCTTTGAGGTCTCTTCCAACCTTGGTGGTTCTGTGATACCTGTAGCCTCCCCATGGCACCCTCTGTACCCTCCTGGATCCTTTTTCTTCAGCCAAGCGCAGAACCAGAGCCTTTAGCCAGCTCAAAGACACAAAGATCCATGCAAGAGCTTTGCTGGCACCTTGCCTGAGCTTGGGAGGCCAAAGACTGCTTCACACATTGCAGGCTGCAGACACACAATGCAGCTGTGGAGCATAGCAGGGACTGCTCCTTATCTCACCGGAGCGTCTGCTTGTCCTACTTTGAATTCCAGCAGCAAAACCAATTCTCAAGTGGGTTTGTATTTCATTACAGCCCAACCCTGAGAGGAATAATTAGAATGTGAGTTCAGCTTCTTTTGGCAAGGAAAGGATCTCTTCTTGACAGACACCAAATCTCTGCAGATAGTGGACTGGTGGAGTCCTTTGCTTGCTCTCCTGCTGTTCTCAGCCTGCAGGAGTGATTGCTTCCATACTCCGAATGCTTGCCTGGTTTTGATGGTCTGCACTGGGTTTGTTCTCTTTAATGTCTTATCAATGATCCAGATGAAAGGATTGAGGCTTCCCTGAGTAAGTTTGCAGGTGAGACTAAGCTGGGAGGGAGTGTTGGTCTGCTGGAGGGCAGGGAGGCTCTGCAGAAGGACCTGGCCAGGCTGGATCCATGGGCTAAGGACAACAGGATGAGGTTCAACAAAGCTGAGGCTTGGGGCAGAGTGCCTGGAAAGCTGCCCAGCAGAGAAAGCCTAGGGGTGCTGATGGACAGCAGCTGAAGATGAGCCAGCAGTGCCCAGGTGGCCAAGAAAGCCATCAGCAGCCTGGCCTGGAGCAGCAATGGTGTGGGCAGCAGGAGCAGGGCAGGGATTGTGCCCCTGGGCTCAGCATTGGGGTGGCCACAGCTTGAGTGCTGGGCTCAGCTTTGGGCTCCTCACTCCCAGAAGGACCTTGAGGGCTGGGGCAGGTCCAGAGGAGGACAACAAAGCTAGGGAGGAGTCTGGAGAAGAGGGCTGGGGAGGAGCAGCTGAGGGAGCTGGGGGTGTTGATTGTGGAGAAGAGGAGGCTGAGGGAGACCTCATTGCTCTCTGCAGCTCCCTGAAAGAAGGTTGGAGCTAGGTGGGGGCTGGGCTCTGCTCCCCAGTAACAAGTGATAGAAGAAGACAAAATGGCCCCAAGTTGCACCAGGAGAAGTTTAGGTTGCAGATCAGAAGAAACTTGTTGACTGGAAGGGTTCTCCAAGCCTGGCACAGGCTGCCAGGGAGGAGGCTGAATCCCCATCCCTGGAGGTGTTTGAAAGAGGCAGAGCTGTGGTGCTGAGGGCCATGGCTCAGCCCCAGCCTTGGCAGAGTTAGAGAATGGTTGGACTGGATGAGCTTAGAGGTCTTTTCCAATCAAAATGCTTCCATGATTCTATGATTGATCAGGTTTCATTTGGTCTAATTAAAGTTTAGAGAATGAGTTTCATTAGGTAGTCACCCAGTGGAATGGGTCAGTAGCATCAGGTTGCCCAGGGAGGTGGTGGAAGCCTCCTGCCTGGAGATGTTTGCAGCCAGGCTGGAGGTGGCTGTGAGCAACCTGCTGTGGTGTGAGGTGTCCCTGCCCATGGCAGGGGGGTTGGGACTGAATGATCCTTCAGGTCCCCTTCCAACCCTGACAGTTCTATGATTCCATGCTAAAATAAACACAGAACAAAACCTGTTGGGCTTCTGGCTCCCCACATCCACAACATGAACACCACTTAAGAGCAGCACAAGGCTAGAAAACAAACCCTGCTCCCTTTAAAGCCTTCCAGCAGCTCTTGGACAAAACAAATAAATAAATAAATAGAAGAACACCCTAGGCAAAACTGCAAGAAATTAGGCAAGGATCCATTTCTCCCTTTGACAGCTGCCTCCTCCTCCTCTGCAGACACCGAATCGTGTGGCCACAGCTCTGACTCCTCACTGCAGCTCCTGCGTTGGAAGGGTTATAGAATAGAATAGAATAGAATAGGATAGGATAGGATAGGATAGAATAGAATAGAATAGAATAGAATAGAATAGAATAGAATAGAATAGAATAGAATAGAATCATAGTATCACAGTATAACTTAGGTTGGAAAGGACCTCGAGGATCATCGAGTCCAACCTATCAACACAGACCCCATGACTAGACCATGGCACCAAGTGCCACATCCAATCCCCTCTTGAACACCTCCAGGGATGGGGACTCCACCACCTCCCTGGGCAGCACATTCCAATGGTGAATGACTCACTCTGTGAAGAACTTCCTCCTCACCTCGAGTCTAAACCTCTCCTGGCACTGCCTAAGAATAGAATAGAATAGAATAGAATAGAATAGAATAGAATAGAATAGAATAGAATAGAATAGAATAGAATAGAATAGAATAGAATAGAATAGAATAGAATAGACCAGGTTGGAAGAGACCTTCAAGATCATTGCGTCCAACCTATCACCCAACACCACCTAATCAACTAAACCATGGCACCAAGCATGGGGTTGGAACTGGCCCATCCTTGAGGTCCCTTCCAATCTGAGCTCTTCTATGTCTCCA
>NW_027145254.1:0-25356 GCF_026170545.1 Melanerpes formicivorus | reverse complement strand
TGGAGTTCTTTCCCAGGTGAGGTAATTCTGTGATCCCCATGAAGTTTGGACATTGAGAGACTTGATGGTGTCCAGAGAAGGGCAAGGAGGCTGGGGGGGGGTCTGGAGCACAGCCCTGTGAGGAGAGGCTGAGGGAGCTGGGGTTGCTTAGCCTGGAGAAGAGGAGGCTCAGGGGAGACCTTCTTGCTCTCTGCAACTCCCTGAAGGGAGGTTGGAGCCAGCTGGGGGTTGGGCTCTTCTGCCAGGCAGGCACCCAGCAGCAGAACAAGAGGACACAGTCTCCAGCTGTGCCAGGGGAGGTTGAGGCTGGAGGTGAGGAGAAAGTTCTTCCCAGCAAGAGGAATTGGCCTTGGGATGTGCTGCCCAGGGAAGTGGTGGAGTCCCCATCCCTGGAAGTGTTCAAGAGGGGATTAGATGTGGCACTTGGAGCCATGGTTTGGTTGTCAGGAGGTGTTGGGTGACAGCTTGCACTTGATCACCTCTGAGGTCTTTTCCAACCTGACTGATTCTATGAAAAGCTAAATTCCCAGCAGCTGCTTCCTGCTGAGAGCTGAGGCTGCTAAATGCAAGGGCTGGGCTCTAAATTGTTAATCCAGGGCTCTGAATTGTTAATCCCAGTCCCAAGCCATCGGTGAGCAGCACATCTGGCAAAGCCCAGTTGGGTCCCAGCTGATGCTCTCTGCCTTTCACGCAGGCACCGCGCCGGGATGGGGCCTGTCACATCTCTGGCCCCCAGAGAGCTGCTGAGGGCTTTGCTCAACAAAAGCCATCCCAAGCTGTTACCTTCTACACACATCACCCCCATCAGCTGGCACTTAATGGAATAATGAGGCGTGGGGAGGAGAGGACAAGGAAATGTCGTTAAGCCTTGTTAAAAATGAATCAAATTGGGAATCAATTCCCTCCAGCCACGTGGCTGCTCTGCCACCAGGAGATGGATCATGGCTTCCTGCAACAGCCTGGCCTGGCCAGGGGGGGATGGAGCAAAACCATGAGTGGGGAGACTGAGATTGGATGTGAGGAAGAAGTTGTTCCCCGTGAGGGCCAGGGAGGGGATTCTGCCCCTCTGCTCCACTCTGCTGAGACCACAGCTGCAGCTCTGGGGCCAGCTCTGGAGCCTCTGTGCCAGGAAGGCTCTGGAGGGGCTGGAAGGTGTCCAGAGCAGGGCCAGGAGGAGCAGCAGAGGGCTGGAGCTGCTCTGCTCTGCAGACAGCCTGAGAGAGTTGGGCTTGTGCAGGCTGGAGAGGAGAAGGCTCCCAGGAGACCTTCTGGTGGCCTTCCAGGATCTGCAGGGGGCTGCAAGCAAGCTGGGGAGGGACTTTTGAGGGTGTGAGGGAGGGATAGGAGTGGGGGGGATGGAGCAGAAGTAGAAGTGGGGAGATTGAGATTGCTGTGAGGGAGAAGTTGTTGCCCAGGAGGGTGATGAGAGCCTGGCCCAGGTTGCCCAGGGAGGTGGTGGAAGCCTCCTGGCTGGAGGTGTTTGCAGCCAGGCTGGAGGTGGCTGTGAGCAAGCTGCTGTGGTGTGAGGTGTCCCTGGGCATGGCAGGGGGTTGGGGCTGGCTGAGCCTTGAGGTCCCTTCCAACCCTGACAAGAGCACACAGTCTCAAGCTGTGCCAGGGGAGGTTCAGGCTGGATGTTAAGAAGAAATTCTTCCCAGCAAGAGAGTTTGGCCATTGGGATGTGCTGCCCAGGGAGGTGGTGGAGTCACCATCACTGGAGATGTTTAGGAAGAGACTTGATAGGGTGCTTGGTGCCATGGTTTAGTTGATTAGATGGTGTTGAGTGATAGGTTGGACTTGATGATCTCAAAGGACTCTTCCAACCTGGTCTATTCTATTCTATTCTATTCTATTCTATTCTATTCTATTCTATTCTATTCTATTCTATTCTATTCTATTCTATTCTATTCTATTCTATTCTATTAATTTCTGTGCTTTTATGGTGATGGAGAAATGGCTTTGAGTTTAAAGCAGGTTTCAGTGAGGTGGGGCTTGGTCTCTTCCCCTAGGAACAGGTGATAGAAGGAGAGGCAATGGCCTGAAATTGTGCCAGGCGAAGCTTAGGTTGGAGGTGAGGAACAATTTGTTTGCTGCCAGAGTGGTCAGGGATTGGCAGAGGCTGCCCAGGGAGGTGGTGGAAGCCTGGAGGTGTTTGCAGCCAGGCTGGATGTGGCTGTGAGCAACCTGCTGCAGTGTGAAGTGTCCCTGACCATGGCAGGGGGGGTTCAGAGTCTCACAGTACATTAGAGGTGAGAAGAGGAGAGGAGAGGAGAGGAGAGGAGAGGAGAGGAGAGGAGAGGAGAGGAGAGGAGAGGAGAGGAGAGGAGAGGAGAGGAGAGGAGGAGAGGAGAGGAGAGGAGAGGAGAGGAGAGGAGAGGAGAGGAGAGGAGAGGAGAGGAGAGGAGAGGAGAGGAGAGGAGAGGAGAGGAGAGGAGAGGAGAGGAGAGGAGAGGAGAGGAGAGGAGGAGGAGGAGAGGAGAGGAGAGGAGAGGAGAGGAGAGGAGAGGAGAGGAGAGGAGAGGAGAGGAGAGGAGAGGAGAGGAGAGGAGAGGAGAGGAGAGGAGAGGAGAGGAGAGGAGAGGAGAGGAGAGGAGAGGAGAGGAGAGGAGAGGAGAGGAGAGGAGAGGAGAGGAGAGGAGAGGAGAGGAGAGGAGAGGAGAGGAGAGGAGAGGAGAGGAGAGGAGAGGAGAGGAGAGGAGAGGAGAGGAGAGGAGAGGAGAGGAGAGGAGAGGAGAGGAGAGGAGAGGAGAGGAGAGGAGAGGAGAGGAGAGGAGACCAGGTTGGAAGAGACCTTCAAGATCATCAAGTCCAACCTATCAACCAATGCAACCCACCTAAACAACCAAACCATGGTTGGATCATCCAGTCCAACCCCCCTGCCAGAGCAGGAGCGCTCAGGGTAGTCCACACAGGAATGAATCCAGATGGAGATTGAAAGTCTCCAGAGGAGACTCCACAACCCCTCTGGGCAGCCTGCTCCAGGGCTCTGTCACCCTCACTGGAAAGAAGTTTCTCCTCCTGTTGAGCTGAAACCTTCTGTGTTCAAGTATCTACCTGTTGGTCCTTGTCTTGTTGCTGTACACCACCCACAAGAGCTTGGCCCCCTCCCCTTGCCCCCCAGCCCTCAGCTATTGATAGACATTGATCAGATCCCTCTCAGCCTTCTCCTCTCCAGACTCAACAGCCCCAGGGCTCTCAGTCTCTCTCCACAGGGGAGATGCTCAAGTCCCCTAAGCATCCTCCTGGCTCTCCCTTGGACTCTCCCCAGCAGGTCTCTGTCTCTCTGGAACTGGGGGAGCCCAGCACTGAACACAGGATTGCAGCTGTGGTCTGAGCAGGGCAGAGCAGAGGGGGAGCAGAACCTCCCCAGCCCTGCTGGCCACACTTCCCTTGCTGCACCCCAGGTGAACTGCTTGACCCTTGAGGTCCCTTCCAACCCTAACAGCTCTGATTCTGCTTTCCCCTCCTCCCCCAGCACTCCTCCTACTGGGAGGGAGGATCCAAGGACTTCACTCTCTCGTGCCTTTAATTTTTGTTTGCTTGTTTGTTTTAAGCATTCTATGAAATATTTAAGCTCTGTCTTTTGCTCCTCGTGGTCATGCCCTTATTGTGTCAAGTCCAATCAGTTAGGGACACAAATGAGGGTAAACAAAGGTGACAGATAAATGAAACACCAAAGTGTCAGAGGCCCCTCTGTAAGGTCCATCCAGAGGTCCCTCTTGAGCAGCTCTGTGAGAGGCTGAGAGGAAGAGAAGCTCCAAGCCTCAAACAAAGAAGTTCTGCAAAGGGCCAGATGTGCTTCCCTCCCTCCCTCCCTCCCTCTTATCCTCCTCCTCCTCTCTCCTCCCCTCATTTAAACACTGAGTGTGCACTAAGTAGAGCCAAGAAAACAAATTCCCTCGAAGATCCATATTTAATGGTGCTTGGGAAGCAGCAGGATGCAGAAGTTCCTGCAGGGTTTGGGCCTGGTGCTAAGAGCTGGCATAGAATGGTGCAGGCAGATGAGCTCTGGGGAAAGAGGGAAAAGCTGGATGAAGAAAAACATAAAAACCATCCTGGTAGGCCCCAGGGGTCAGGGCTGGGTGCAGTCCTCTTCAACATCTTCATCACTGACCTGGATGAAGGCTCAGAGTGGAGGCTCAGGCAGGTTGCTGCTGGCACAGAGCTGGGAGCAGTGGCTGAGAGCCCTCAGGCTGTGCTGGCAGCCAGGGAGCCCTGGGCAGGCTGAGAGCTGGGGGAGAGCAACCTCCTGAAGGTGAAGCAGGGCAAGGGCAGGGGCCTGGCCCTGGGGAGGAAGAACCTCCTGCAGCAGCACAGGGCAGGGGGAAGCTGCTGGCAAGCAGCTCCAAGCAGAAGCAGCTGGGAGTGCTGGGGGGACAAGGAGTTGGCCAGCAGCAGCAAGGTGGCCTGGGGGCCAAGAAGGCCAAGGCTGTGCTGGGGGCATGGAGCAGAGTGTGGGCAGCAGCAGGGCAAGGGAGGTTGTGCTGCCCCTCTGGCCTGCCCTGCTGAGGCCACCTCTGGAGCCCTGGGGGCAGTTGTGTGCTGCCCAGCTGCAGAGGGCCAGAGAAGTGCTGGAGAGAGTGCAGGGGAGGCTGGGAAGCTGCTGAGGGGCCTGGAGCAGCTCTGGCAGGAGCAAAGGCTGAGAGGCCTGGGGCTGAGAGCCTGCAGAAGAGCAGCCCCAGAGCAATGCTCAGCAATGCTCAGCAAGAGCTGAAGGGCCCCTGGGGGGCAAGAGGCTGGGGCCAGGCTCTGCTGAGTGGTGGCCAGGGCCAGGCCAAGGGGCAGTGGGCAGAGAGTGGAGGCCAGGAGGTTGGAGGGGAAGAGGAGGAGAAAGTTGTTTGTTGTGAGGGTGCTGGAGGCCTGGAGCAGGCTGCCCAGAGAGGTTGTGGAGTGTCCTGGTGTGGAGAGCTTCCAACCCCCCCTGGGCACTGTGCCCCTGGGCAAGCTGCTGGGGGTGCCCTGCTGGAGCAGTGGGCTTGGGCTGGATGAGCTGCAGAGCTCCCTTCCCCTGCCCTCTATGCTGGGGTTGTGTGACTCTGTAGCCAAGCAGCATCTGGACTGCAAATCCATCAGTGTGAGGACCAGAGAGACAACTTCGTGCAGCACCCAGCAATTATGCACTTTCCTAATGATCTTTAATTGCCTTACATCCAAAGTCTGCAGGAGCTCCTAGTGCAGATCTCTCTCTGGAGTCAGGGGACACGAGGCACCTGCAAGGTATTCTTCCATCCACAGAATGGTTTGGCTTGGAAGGGACCTTGAAGATCCACTGATTCTCACCCCCCTGCCATGGGCAAGTTTGCTGAAGGCTTGGAGGAGAGCTCCTCCCAGAAAGGGGGCCTGAGAGATTGAAAAACCTCCACCTACATTAATTGGTTTTTGCACAGACAGATGGAGGAGCGAAAAAAAGCAGCAAGGAGGTAATTTTGGTCAGCATGTTAACCAGGAGCCAAGGCATGACAGGCAGTGAGCCACCAGCTGCTTTGTTTTGTCAGGGCCTTAATAATAATACCAGGCTTGGTGAGCATGAAGTGGTGGTGTGCAGGATCCATAGGTGTGACAAGCTGGGCATTAGTGACAGGCTGGAGAGCAGCCCTGGAGTAAAGGCCTTGGGGGTGCTGGGGGGAGGAGAAGCTCAGCAGGAGCCAGCAGGGAGCACTTGCAGCCCAGAGAGCCAAGCAGAGCCTGGGCTGCAGCAAGAGAAGTGTGGCCAGCAGGGCCAGGGAGGGGATTCTGCCCCTCTGCTCCACTCTGCTGAGCCCACAGCTGCAGCTCTGGGGCCAGCTCTGGAGCCTCTGTGCCAGGAAGGCTCTGGAGGGGCTGGAAGGTGTCCAGAGCAGGGCCAGGAGGAGGAGCAGAGGGCTGGAGCTGCTCTGCTCTGCAGACAGCCTGAGAGAGTTGGGCTTGTGCAGGCTGCAGAGGAGAAGGCTCCCAGGAGACCTTCTGGTGGCCTTCCAGGATCTGCAGGGGGCTGCAAGCAAGCTGGGGAGGGGACTTTGGAGGGTTGTGAGGGAGGGATAGGAGTGGGGGGGATGGAGCAGAAGTAGAAGTGGGGAGATTGTGAGGAAGAAGTTGTTGGCCAGGAGGGTGGTGAGAGCCTGGCCCAGGGCTGCCCAGGGGAGGTGGTGGAAGCCTCCTGCCTGGAGGTGTTTACAGCCAGGCTGGGAGGTGGCTGTGAGCAACCTGCTGTGGTGTGAGGTGTCCCCTGCCCATGGCAGGGGGGGTTGGGGCTGGCTGAGCCTTGAGCTCCCTTCCAACCCTGGCATCTCGATGACTTCCCAGCTGCTCAGCCTGGAGCAGGGAGGTTGTGGGCCAGGAGCACATCAATCAGGGCGCTAATTGTGCATTCAGCCGAGGGTGCCAAGCTTTGGTGGTGTTTTTCTCTGGGTGTTTTTTTTTCTTTGCTGCTTGCAAATTGCCTGCAAACAGATTGAAAAAGTCCAGGCCACATCCCTCATTTGACAATATTTGCAAATTTCTTCACGCTCCGAGGAGCAATTTGAGCCCAAAATGCGATTATGGAGGCTGCGATTCGCTCCCCCTGACCCCGCCGCGGCCTTTCCCGGCTCCTGCCCCATCAATATGCAACAGGGAAGTCAGCAAGTCGCTGCTTTCAAGGCCAGGAGAGTCAGCAAGTCGCTGCTTTCAAGGCCAGGAGGAAACAAAATCATCTCCTCTGACTCCCGAAGAGGCTCTCCTCTGCCGAGCGCTGCCTCTAATGAACTTACCCCAAAGACGCAGCTTGGGAGGCAGCTCCGCGGCGCCGCTCAGCACCGCGAAGGCTTCGCTGCCTTCAACGCTCAGCTGAGCCAGGGCTTAATTACCCTCCCTGGTTAATTTGCAGCTGAACGGTTCTAATTTGCATTCAGCTCCTGCCAAGCCTCTGTGAAAGATCCCTTAGAATCACAGAACTGGCAGGGTTGGAAGGGAGCACAAGGCTCAGCCAGTCCCAACCCCCCTGCCATGGGCAGGGACACCCCACACTAGATCAGCCTGGCCACAGCCTCAGCCAGCCTGGCTGCAAACACCTCCAGGGCTGGGGCCTCAACCACCTCCCTGCACAACCCAGTCCAGGGCTTCACCACTCTCATGGGGAAGAACTTCCTCCTCATGTCCAGGGTCACAGCTCACAGGGTGTCAGGGGCTGGAAGGGACCTCTGGAAATCATCCAGTCCAAGCCCCTGCCAGAGCAGGAGCACAGAGTCCAGCCCAGGTCACACAGAACACATCCAGATGGCTGCAGAGAAAGAGACTCCACAACCCCTCTGGGCAGCCTGCTCCAGGGCTCTGGGAGCCTCCCAGTGAAGTTCCTCCTCCTGCTGAGGTGTGATGATCACAGTGGTTCTCTTCAGCCTGACCCTGTTCTGTGATTCTCTGAAACAAAAAGGGGTTTGCTTTCCTGATGGAGCACAGGATGCCACAACCCCAGCATGGGGTGGGAGGGAAGGGACCTCTGGAGAACATCCAGTCCAAGCCCACTCCTAAAGCAGGGCACCCCCAGCAGCTTGCCCAGGGGCACAGTGCCCAGGGAGGGTTGGAAGCTCTCCACACCAGGAGACTCTACAACCTCTCTGGGCAGCCTGCTCCAGGCCTCCAGCACCCTCCCAACAAACAACTTTCTCCTCTTCCCCTCCAACCTCCTGGCCTCCACTCTCTGCCCACTGCCCCTTGGCCTGGCCCTGGCCACCGCTCAGCAGAGCCTGGCCCCAGCCTCTTGCCCCCCAGGGGCCCTTCAGCTCTTGCTGAGCATTGCTGAGCATTGCTCTGGGGCTGCTCTCCTGCAGGCTCTCAGCCCCAGGCCTCTCAGCCTTTGCTCCTGCCACAGCTGCTCCAGGCCCCTCAGCAGCTTCCCAGCCTCCCCTGCACTCTCTCCAGCACTTCTCTGGCCCTCTGCAGCTGGGCAGCACACAACTGCTGCCTGCCTCCCTCCTCCTGACCAGAGCAGAGTGGAGTGGGAACAGAGCCTTCCTTGACCTGTGGGACACAGCAGAGGAGGTTTAGGTTGGATGTTAGGAATAATTTCCATGCTTCCAGAGTGGTCAGGGCCTGGCACAGGCTGCCCAGGGAGGTGGTGGAGTCCCCATGGCTGGAGGGGTTCCTGTGGCCATGGCACTTGGGGCCAGGGTTTGGTGGCCACGGTGAGGCTGGGTTGAAGGTTGGTCTGGATGACCTCAGGAGACCTTTTCCAACCCAAATGATTCTGTGCTTGTGTGGGGAGCAGTTGGGTGGGTGGCATGGGCAGGGTGCAGCGGGAGACTCAACTGGTGGGAAGCCTCCTTCCTCCCTCCCATCCTCCCTTCCTCTCTCCCTCCCTCCCTCTCCTGCCCGTGCTGCTCGCCTGCCGTCGCTCTGTGTTTAATTATGCATCGTTTTCAGCTCTCATTAGAGACCTTCAAACAGCCTTGAAAATAGCCTCATTCAGGGCTGATTTTGTCCTAGTTAAAATTTTATCTCAGCTAAAGGAGGAAGATAATGGTGTTAAGCCCCATGCAGGAGCACATGGCTGAGGGACGGCAGAGAGCTCAGCAGCTGTTGGCTGGCGCCGAAGCACCGAGTTGGAGGGGTTGGGAGGGAGCTGTGGAGGTCATCACAGCATCACAGCATCACAGGATCACAGGATGTTAGGGGTTGGAAGGCACCCAAAGAGATCATCCAGCCCAACCCCCTGCCAGAGCAGGAGCACAGAATCCAGCCCAGGTCACACAGAACACATCCAGGCAGGGCTGGGAAGGCTCCAGGGAAGGAGACTCCACAACCTCTCTGGGCAGCCTGCTCCAGGCCTCTGGGAGCCTCCCAGGGCAGAAGTTCCTCCTCCTGCTGAGCTGCAACCTCCTGGGCTGCACTTTCCATCCCTTGCTCCTTGGCCTATGGCAGGGTGCAGCTGAGCAGAGCCTGGCCCTGTCCCCTCCCTCCTGACCCCCAGCCCTCAGCTCTTGAGAGACATTGCTCAGATCCCTCTCAGCCTTCTCCTCTGCAGCCTGAACAGCCCCAGGGCTCTCAGCCTCTCCTCCCCAGGCAGTGCTGCAGTCCCTTCAGCAGCCTTGCAGCCCTCCCTTGGCCTCTCTGCAGCAGATCCCTGTCCCTCCTGAGCTGGGGAGCCCAGAGCTGAAGACAGTACTCAAGGTGAGATCTCAGCAGGGCAGAATAGGGGGGAGGTCATCAACTCCAACCCCCCTCACAGAGCAGGTTCACCCAGGGCAGCTTGCCCAAGGAACTCAATGCCCAAGAGGCTGTTCAATGATGCTGGAGATGGAGATTCCACAACCCCTCTGGGCAGCCCCTTCTAGTGTTCACCACCCTCAGGGTAAGGAAGTTCCTTCTGATGTTTAGATGGAGCTGTCTGCCCACCCGCAGGTGAGAACCACTCCTGGGCTTCATGGCACAGCCAGGAGGAGTTGAAACCCCTCCAGAAAGGCAAAATGCATCTGGGAATCATAGAGCTGTCAGGCTGGAAGGGATCAGCCAGTCCCAACCCCCTGCCATGGGCAGGGACACCTCACACCACAGCAGGTTGCTCACAGCCACCTCCAGCCTGGCTGCAAACACCTCCAGGCAGGAGGCTTCCACCACCTCCCTGAGCAGCCTGGGCCAGGCTCTCACCACCCTCCTGCCCAACAACTTCTTCCTCACAGCCAATCTCAAGCTCCCCACTTCTACTTCTGCTCCAGCCCCCCCACTCCTATCCCTCCCTCACACCCTCCAAAGTCCCTCCCCAGCTTGCTTGCAGCCCCCTGCAGATCCTGGAAGGCCACCAGAAGGTCTCCTGGGAGCCTTCTCCTCTCCAGCCTGCACAAGCTCAACTCTCTCAGGCTGTCTGCAGAGCAGAGCAGCTCCAGCCCTCTGCTCCTCCTCCTGGCCCTGCTCTGGACACCTTCCAGCCCCTCCAGAGCCTTCCTGGCACAGAGGCTGCAGAGCTGGCCCCAGAGCTGCAGCTGTGGTCTCAGCAGAGTGGAGCAGAGGGGCAGAATCCCCTCCCTGGCCCTGCTGGCCACACTTCTCTTGCTGCAGCCCAGGCTCTGCTTGGCTCTCTGGGCTGCAAGTGCTCCCTGCTGGCTCCTGCTGAGCCTCTCCTCCCCCAGCACCTTGCTGGGTGAAAAGCAGCATCCCCAAGCCATTGCCCAGCACCCCTGGACATTAGAACTCTTGTAGAAACCCTCAAAGAGAAAAGGATTCCTTGATTGTTGATGCTTTAATTATCCTCCTCACCCTTTGAGCTTTTTTCACCTCCTGCCTGCTCTTTTGCTGACAACCTCTGCAATTTGGGGGCTGGACTGAGCCCATGAATTAGTTTGGGCCATTTTGGAGACTTTAGGCTCATCTTCTCTTCTGTCCCTGCTTGGGCTCTGTCTTGGACTTGCCTTCCCCTCTTCTGCTCCCCAGATCCTCCCTCCAGATGGAAAGGAGGAGAATCACAATGCTTGGGAGGATTTGGCCTGGGAAAGGAAAGGAAAACATAGAAAATGGGATGAAATCAGGTCCTAAGACATGGAAAATTAAGGAGCAGATCAGCTTGGTGGCAATCACTGCACACCTGAAGGATGGCCAAGGGCTCAGGCCCAACCAGCATGGATTCAGGAAGGGCAGATCCTGCCTGACCAACCTGATCTCCTTCCATGCCCAGCTGACTGCCTGCTGGATGTGGGGCAGGCTGTGGATGTGCTCTGCCTGGACTGCAGCAAGGCCTTTGCCACCATCCCCCACAGCCAACTCCTGGCCAAGCTCTCAGCCCCTGGCTGGGACAGCAGCTCTCTGAGCTGGGTGAGGAACTGGCTGGAGGCTGAGCCCAGAGAGTGGTGGTGAATGGTGCCACAGCCAGCTGGCAGCCAGGCACCAGTGCTGTGCCCCAGGGAGCAGTGCTGGGCCCTGTGCTCTTTAACATCTTCATTGATGATCTGGAGGAGGGGATGGAGTCAGTCATCAGCAAATTTGCAGATGACACCAAGCTGGGGGCAGGAGTTGGTCAGTTAGAGGACAGAAGGTCTCTGCAGAGGAAGTCTCCTCCTCTCTCTCCTCTCCTCTCCTCTCCTCTCCTCTCCTCTCTCTCCTCTCCTCTCTCTCCTCTCCTCTCCTATCCTCTTCCCTTCCCTTGGAGCTGCAGAGAGCAAGGAGGTCCTCCCTCAGCCTCCTCTCCTCTTCCCTTCCCTTGGAGCTGCAGAGAGCAAGGAGGTCTCCCTCAGCCTCCTCTCCTCCAGCCTCACCACCCCCAGCTCCCTCAGCTGCTCCTCCCCAGCCCTCCTTCTCCAGACCCCTTCCCCAGCTTCCTTGCCATCCTCTGGCCCTGCTCCAGCCTCTCAAGGTCCTGCTGGGAGAGCCCAAGACTGAGCTCAGCGCTCAAGCTGCTGTCTCAGCAGTGCCCAGCTGCTGGGCACCATCCCTGCCCTGCTCCTGCTGCCCACACCACTGCTGCTCCAGGCCAGGCTGCTGGTGGCCTCCTTGGCCCACCTGAGCTCACTGCTGCCTCACACATTCAGCTGCTGTCTGTCAGCCCCCTCCAGCTCCTTTTCTGCTGGGTGACTCTACCCAAAAGCCAATAAAAAGCTTGATTACAGCAGGGAAATCGGCCTGCAGCCTCGTCCACACGTGTAGGCAGTGATTTAATAATCAATTATTGCCTCTGCAGTCAATATGCCTCTGATTAAAAGCTCTGCAGGCAGGCCGCCTCAAGAGCTCTGCCTTGAAAAGGTGATTTTAATCCTCTGCTGGATTTCTTCTTCCCTTCCCCTGTTGGCCCACCCATGAGCTGCCCCAGCTGGCTCCTGGCTGGGCTGGGAGGGTGTTGTGGTTGTGTTGTTAAGGGGAGGCTAAATTGATTCTGTTTTCCCTGGTCTTAACTCACTTCCCTCCCAAAACTTCTTCCCTTTCTCATTTCCCCCACTCCCTTCCCTTCCCCTTCCCTTCCCTTCCCTTCCCTTCCCTTCCCTTCCCTTCCCTTCCCTTCCCTTCCCTTCCCTTCCCTTCCCTTCCCTTCCCTTTCCCTTCCCCTTCCTCCTTCCCTTCCTCCTTCCCTTCCTCCTTCCCTTCCCTTCCCTTCCCTTCCCTTCCTTCCCTTCCTTCCCTTCCCTTCCCTTCCCTTCCCTTCCCTTCCCTTCCCTTTCCCTTCCCTTCCCTTCCCCTTCCCTTCCCTTCCCTTCCCTTCCTTCCCTTCCCTTCACTTCCCTTCCCTTCCCTTTCCCTTCCCTTCCTCCTTCCCTTCCTCCTTCCCTTCCCAAACCCTTCTCTTCCCTTCCCTCCCTTCCCCTTCCCTTCCCTTCCCTTCCCTTCCCTTCCCTTCCCCTTCCCTTCCCTTCCCTTCCCTTCCCTTCCCTTCCCCTTCCCTTCCCTTCCCTTCCCTTCCCTTCCCTTCCCTTCCCTTCCCTTCCCTTCCCTTCCCTTCCCTTCCCTTCCCTTCCCTTCCCTCCTTCCCCTTCCCTTCCTCCTTCCCTTCCCTTCCTCCTTCCCTTCCCTTCCTCCTTCCCTTCCCTTCCCAAACCTTCCCTTCCCTTCCTCCTTCCCCTTCCCAAACCTTCCTCCTTCCCTTCCCCAAATCTTCCCTTCCCTTCCCTTCCTCCTTCCCTTACCCTTCCTCCTTCCCTTCCCAAATCTTCCCTTCCCTTCCCTTCCCTCCTTCCCCTTCCCTTCCCTTCCCTTCCCTTCCCTTCCCTTCCCTTCCCTTCCCTTCCCTTCCCTTCCCCTTCCCTTCCCTTCCCTTCCCAAACCTTCCTCCTTCCCTTCCCTTCCCAAACCTTCCCTTCCCAAAACCTTCCCAACCTTCCCTTCCCCTCCCCCCTCTCATAGGGGGATAATTAATTTCTTGACTGCACATGGATCACTGCAAACTCAGCCTAATGGAGCAGTAATTACCTAAGAGGTGATGGATTTGGGGGGATTTTGGAGGCTAAACGATCTGAGATGGACTGCATCGAGCAGGAGCAGCAACCCTGCAGCTGATCAATGAAGCACTCAGAGTCTGCTGCTTGCTCCTCTCAGAACAGCTGCCAGGTCAACCTTTAAGGGGGAGTGGAAGCTCCCCAGGTCTCCCCTTCTAGCAATGCCTATGGAAATGGAGCCACCAGAGACAGCAGCTCAGCAAATGCTGCTCTGCAGATTCCAAACCATGGAGGAGTGAATGGGTTTGAGCTGGAAGGGAGCTCAAAGCTCATCCAGCTCCAGCCCCCTGCCATGGGCAGGGACACCTCCCACCAGCACAGCTTGCTCGAGGCCTCATCCAGCCTGGCTTTGAACACCTCAGCCTTTTGAAGAAGAGGCTCAGGGGGAGACCTTCTTGCTCTCTACAACTCCCTGAAGGGAGCCAGGTGGGGGTTGGGCTCTTCTCCCAGGCTCCCAGCACCAGAACACCCCTGGAGGTGTTCCAGAGGGGATTGGATGTGGCACTTGGAGCCATGGTTTAGTCATGAGGTCTGTGGTGACAGGTTGGACTCGATGAGCTTTGAGGTCCTCTTCCAACCTTGGTGATGCTGTGAACAAGAGGACACAGTCTCAAGCTTGTGCCAAGGGAGGTTCAGGCTGGAGGTGAGGAGAAAGTTCTTCCCAGCAAGAGGAATTGGCCATTGGGATGTGCTGCCCAGGGAGGTGGTGGAGTCCCCATCCCTGGAGGTGTTCAGGGAAAGACTTGGATGTGGCACTTGGAGCCATGGTTGAGTTGTCAGGAGGTGTTAGGGATTAAGTCATAGGTTGGACTTGATGAGCCCTGAGGTCTTTTCCAACCTGCTTGATTCTATGATTCTATGACCCTTTAGGGAGAGGACAGCCACAGCCTCCCTGGGCAGCCTGTGCCAGAGTCTCCCCAGCCTCACTCTCAACAACTTCTTTCCTCATCTCCACTCCCAGTCTCCTCTCTCCCAGCTCAAAGCCATTGTTCCTCAGCCTGGCACTCCCAGCCCTTGTCCAAAGGTCCCTCCCCCAGCTCTCCCTGGAGCCCCTTCAGGTCCTGGGAAGGCTGCTCTGAGCTCTTCCCAGAGCCTTTTCTTCTCCAGGCTCAACAGCCCCTGCTGCCATCATCTCCCTCCATCACTTGCAGGACATCCTTCTACCTGTTGGCTATCCCTCAGCTCCCTCTTTCCTGGGCAGCTGAGGGGCATCTCAGGAAGAAGAGGAGCAGATCTTGCCCTCATGGCTTTAGACAGCACTTTGGTGGTGGCTGTGGCACCAAACCCTGCCATCTTGGGGAGCACTTTGCCAGCCTTTGGTGTGCTGGAACCAGCTCACACTTGTGCAGGTGCTGCTGCAGGGCTGCAGCTGTGGGCAGCATCCCCCTGCAGCCCGGGGGCGGAGGGAAGCAGGTTTGGATGCCCAGGATGCAGGGGCTGCAGTCAGGTCAGCTGGCAGGACAGAGCTTGCTCTGAGGACAAGCCACTAGTGGGAGCCCTGGTCCCGCACAACCCCCAGCAGCCCCTGGCCAAGAGCAGGACTGGCTCCTGTAGGCTCTGAGCTTTCACCTTCCTCATGTGTTTGCCAGCTACTCCCCCATGGCTCCTGGCAGCTGTCTCACAGTCTCATAGAGTCACCAAGGCTGGAAGAGACCTCAAGGATCATCAAGTCCAAGCTGGCACCACAGACCTCATGACCAAACCATTGGCACCAAGTGCCACATCCAATCCCCTCTGGAACACCTCCAGGCACAGGGACTCCACCGCCTCCCCGGGCAGCACATCCCAATGGCTAACAACTCTCTCTGGGAAGAACTTTCTCCTCACCTCCAGCCTGAACCTCCCCTGGCACAGCTTGAGGGCAGCAGGGGTAGTGGTGCAGATTGAAAAGCCATGGAGCTGTGGTGCTGGGGGACATGGTTCAGGCAGTGACCTGGCAGCATTGGCTGAGCTGTTGGACTCAATGATCCTAAAGGTCTCTTCCAACTAAAACAACACAGAATCCAGCAGCTGAGGGAGCTGGGGGTGGGTGAGCCTGGAGAAGAGAAGGCTGAGGGAGACCTCCTTGCTCTCTGCAGCTCCCTGCAAGGAGGCTGGAGCCAGCTGGGGGTTGGGCTCTGCTCCCTAGTCTCAGGTGATAGAAGGAGAGGCAATGGCCTGAAATTGCCCCAGGGGAGGGCTTAGTTTGGAGATGAGGAAGAATTTGTTTGCTGCCAGAGTGGTCAGATTGGCAGAGGCTGCCCAGGGAGGTGGTGTGAGTCCCCATGCCTGGAGGGGCTCAGGAACACCTGTGGCCATGGCACTTGGGGCCCTGGTGGGGCTGGGCTGATGTTGGCCTGGATGATCCTGAAGGTCTCTCCCAACACAAACAAGTCTCTGGTGCTGTGCTCCAGCCCTGCCCACATGGAGGGAGATTAATTTATCTCCAGAAGCTTGGATGCAAAGCAGAGGCCTCAGCCTCACAGCCCATCCATCAGGCACTAAGCTGCTGCTAACAACCTTCCCTTGGGGGGGGAAACACCAGCAGATAGTCAAAAGGGAAAGGAGTTGATGACCTCAATGACCTTAGAGAGCTTTTCCAAGCCAAGCAATCCTGGGGGCCTTCCAAGATTCCCCTCCAATGGGTGACTCCCAGGGCATCCCCAGGACAATCCCCAGCTTCCCCTGCAGCCCCCTGCAGATCCTGGAAGGCCACCAGAAGGTTCTCCTGGGGAGCCTCTCCCAACCCCAAACAGTTCTGTGCTGCTCTGATCTCGTTGGGGAGCAGCAGCATGAGAGGGGTGAGATGGAGAGGGGTGAGATGCAGAGTGCTGACTCCAGGCTGCCTCAGCTTCCAGCCCAAGCCACCCAAAGCTCTCAGCTGACTGAGCAGCTTCCCCTCAGCCTTAACTGAGTGGTGGTGAGGAGAAAATGATCTCTTATTAAGGACTCTAATAACGTTCAGGATCATCCTCCTCCAGCCAGCAGATCTGAAGGATTAGCAAAACAAATGAAGTAATGACTGCTCTGTGAAATTAACATTTCCCTCAGATAATCCAGAGAGGAAATAGAAATTTTATTTCAATTAGGCCCTCAGCCAGCCTCAGCTGCATGTGGGTTAGAGCCTCAGCTGCCTGTGGGTCAGGGGTCTCAGCTGCCTGTGGGGTTACATCCTCAGCTGCCTGTGGGTCAGGGTCTCAGCTGCCTGTGGGTCAGGGTCTCAGCTGCCTGTGGGTCAGGGTCTCAGCTGCCTGTGGGTTAGAGCCTCAGCTGCCTGTGGGTCAGGGTCTCAGCTGCCTGTGGGTTACATCCTCAGCTGCCTGTGGGTTAGAGCCTCAGCTGCCTGTGGGTCAGGGTCTCAGCTGCCTGTGGGTTAGAGCCTCAGCTGCCTGTGGGTCAGGGTCTCAGCTGCCTGTGGGTTAGAGCCTCAGCTGCCTGTGGGTCAGGGTCTCAGCTGCCTGTGGGTTACATCCTCAGCTGCCTGTGGCTCAGAGCCTCAGCTGCCTGTGGGTCAGGCTCTCAGCTGCCTGTGGGTTACATCCTCAGCTGCCTGTGGTTAGAGCCTCAGCTGCCTGTGGGTTTACATCCTTAGCTGCCTGTGGGTCAGGGTCTCAGCTGCCTGTGATTTAGAGCCTCAGCTGCCTGTGGGTCAGGGTCTCAGCTGCCTGTGGGGTTGCATCCTCAGCTGCCTGTGGGTCAGGTCCTCAGCTGCCTGTGGGTTAGAGCTTCAGCTGCCTGTGGGTCAGGTCCTCAGCTGCCTGTGGGTCAGGGTCTCAGCTGCCTGTGGGTTACATCCTCAGCTGCCTGTGGGTTACATCCCTCAGCTGCCTGTGGGTCAGGGTCTCAGCTGCCTGTGGGTCAGGTCCTCAGCTGCCTGTGGGTCAGGGTCTCAGCTGCCTGTGGGTTAGAGCCTCAGCTGCCTGTGGGGTCAGGTCCTCAGCTGCCTGTGGGTCAGGGTCTCAGCTGCCTGTGGGTTGCATCCTCAGCTGCCTGTGGGTCAGGTCCTCAGCTGCCTGGGGTGGTTAGAGCTTCAGCTGCCTGTGGGTCAGGTCCTCAGCTGCCTGTGGGGTCAGGGTCCTCAGCTGCCTGTGGGTTACATCCTCAGCTGCCTGTGGGTTACTCCTCAGCTGCCTGTGGGTCAGGGTCTCAGCTGCCTGTGGGTCAGGTCCTCAGCTGCCTGTGGGGTCAGGGTCTCAGCTGCCTGTGGGTTAGAGCCTCAGCTGCCTGTGGGTCAGGTCCTACAGCTGCCCTGTGGGTCAGGGTCTCAGCTGCCTGTGATTTAGAGCCTCAACTGCCTGTGGGTCAGGGTCTCAGCTGCCTGTGGGTTACATCCTCAGCTGCCTGTGGGTTAGATCCTCAGCTGCCTGTGGGTCAGGGTCTCAGCTGCATGTGGGTGAGGGTCTCAGCTGCCTGTGGGTCTGGCTGAGATTCCTTTCCTCTGCTGTGCCCCACTGATGCTGGCTGAGATTCCTTCTCTCTGCTGTGCCCCACTGATGCTGTCTGAGATTCCTTTCCTCTGCGGTGCCCCACTGATGCTCTCTGAGATTCCTTTCCTCTGCTGTGCCCCACTGATGCTGCCTGAGATTCATCTCCTCTGCTGTGCCCCACTGATGCTGTCTGGCTGAGATTCCTCTCCTCTGCTGTGCCCCACTGATGCTGGCTGAGATTCCTTTCCTCTGCTGTGCCCCACTGATGCTGTCTGGCTGAGATTCCTTTTCTCTGCAAGGTGGAGAGTGAAAGGAAACAAGGTCTGAAGTGCTGAGATGCCACAGAAACACTTCGTGAGCTCTGTCTGCTACCTGTCCTCAGCCACCTGCCTCCAGCTGGCCAGGACATGCTCCCATCTGGGCTGGCAAGCTGGCAGACTCTGAGACTTCTCTCTCAGCACACAAAGTAAGGATGAGCTTGGATCCTACCCTCTGCTCCAGAGCCCAGGAATCAAGCACTCAAATGCCAGAACAAGAGGAGGCTGCAGTGGGGAATGAGGGAAGTTATTCCAGGTTCACATGAAACTGAAGCCTGGGTCTGAACCCCACACAGAATCCTGAAAGGCAAACAGAGATTCAGGAGGCTGCTGAAGGCTCAGAAGGCTACTTGAAGGTGTCCAGAGAAGGGCAAGGAGGCTGGGGAGGGGTCTGGAGCACAGCCCTGTGAGGAGAGGCTGAGGGAGCTGGGGTTGCTTAGCCTGGAGAAGAGGAGGCTCAGGGGAGACCTTCTTGCTCTCTGCAACTCCCTGAAGGGAGGTTGGAGCCAGCTGGGGGTTGGGCTCTTCTCCCAGGCAGGCAGCCAGCAGCAGAACAAGAGGACACAGTCTCCAGCCGCGCCAGGGGAAGTTCAGGCTGGAGGTGAGGAGAAAGTACTTACCAGCAAGAGAGATTGGCCATTGGGATGTGCTGCCCAGGGAGGTGGTGGAGTCCCCATCCCTGGAGGTGTTCAGGAAAGGCTTGGATGTGGCACTTGGTGCCATGGTTTAGTTGTCAGGAGGTGTTAGGGATTAGGTCATAGGTTGGACTTGATGAGCTCTGAGGTCTTTTCCAACCTTATTGATTCTGTGATTCTGTGATTCTGTGAGGGAGGGGATTCTGCCCCTCTGCTCTGCTCTGCTCAGCCCCCACCTGCAGCACTGCCTCCAGGTATGAGTCCCCAGCACAAGAAGGACCTGGAGCTGCTGGAGAGGCTCCAGAGGAGGCCAGGCTGGGAGAGTTGGGGCTCTTCAGCCTGGAGAAGTCTCTAGGGAGACCTCAGAGCAGCCTTGCAGTACCTGAAGGGCTCCAGGAGAGCCGGGGAGGGACTTTGGCCAAGGGCTGGGAGTGCCAGGCTGAGGAACAATGGCTTTGAGCTGGGAGAGAGGAGACTGAGAGTGGAGATGAGGAGGGACTTTTGAGAGCAGGGAAGGGACTTAGTGTGGTTTCATTGTTCCCTAATTCCATGATTGTGTAGTTTCATGATTCCAGGAACTCTCCATAGGGAATTGCTTCCCTTCCTGGGCTGCTCCAAGCATGGCCAAGTCCTTAGGCCAAGTTTTGCTTTCCTCCTCTTCCAAGAGCCCTCAGCTGCCCTTCTCCAGCTCCATTGGCAGCTGTCACTCTCAGCCATCAGGGCAGGGATGCTCCCAGGGGATGAGCTGCAGGGATCCTTGCAGAAACTCCTGGCTGAAGCCAGGCTCTCCCCAGAGCAGCAGAGCAGATGGCAGTGCCCCAGCCCCTGCCAGTCTCGCACAATTTCCCTCCCATTATGACTCTGCTGAAGTCTGAAGGCAGCAGCATTGGATTCTCTTCAGTGCAGCTGCTGACATGGCAGTCTGGGGGTTAAGGAGACTATTTTGGGATGTAGTTCCAGTAAGTGCACAGCCAGCAGAGCCAGCAGGGCCAGGGAGGGGATTCTCCCCCTCTGCTGAGCCCACAGCTGGAGCTCAGGGGTCAGGTCTGGAGCCTCTGTGCCAGGAAGGCTCTGGAGGGGCTGGAAGGTGGCCAGAGCAGGGCCAGGAGGAGGAGCAGAGGGCTGGAGCTGCTCTGCTCTGCAGACAGCCTGAGAGAGTTGGGCTTGTGCAGGCTGCAGAGGAGAAGGCTCCCAGGAGACCTGGGCACCACTGAGCAGAGTCTGGCCCCAGCCTCTTGCCCCCCAGGGGCCCTTCAGGGGCACCCCCAGCAGCTTGCCCAGGGGCACAGTGCCCAGGGGGGGTTGGAAGCTCTCCACACCAGGACACTGCACAACCTCTCTGGGCAGCCTGCTCCAGGCCTCCAGCACCCTCCCAACAAACAACTTTCTCCTCCTCTTCCCCTCCAACCTCCTGGCCTCCACTCTCTGCCCACTGCCCCTTGGCCTGGCCCTGGCCACCACTCAGCAGAGCCTGGCCCCAGCCTCTTGCCCCCCAGGGGCCCTTCAGCTCTTGCTGAGCATTGCTGAGCATTGCTGAGCATTGCTCTGGGGCTGCTCTTCTGCAGGCTCTCAGCCCCAGGCCTCTCAGCCTTTGCTCCTGCCAGAGCTGCTCCAGGCCCCTCAGCAGCTTCCCAGCCTCCCCTGCACTCTCTCCAGCACTTCTCTGGCCCTCTGCAGCTGGGCAGCACACAACTGCCCCCAGGGCTCCAGAGGTGGCCTCAGCAGGGCAGGCCAGAGGGGCAGCACAACCTCCCTTGCCCTGCTGCTGCCCACACTCTTCTCCATGCCCCCAGCACAGCCTTGGCCTTCTTGGCCCCCCAGGCCACCTTGCTGCTGCTGGCCAACTCCTTGGCCCCCAGCACTGCCAGCTGCTTCTGCTTGGAGCTGCTTGCCAGCAGCTTCCCCCTGCCCTGTGCTGCTGCAGGAGGTTGTTCCTGCCCAGGGCCAGGCCCCTGCCCTTGCCCTGCTTCACCTTCAGGAGGTTGCTCTCCCCCAGCTCTCAGCCTGCCCAGGGCTCCCTGGCTGCCAGCACAGCCTGAGGGCTCTCAGCCACTGCTCCCAGCTCTGTGCCAGCAGCAACCTGCCTGAGCCTCCACTCTGAGCCTTCATCCAGGTCAGTGATGAAGATGTTGAACACGACAGGACCCAGCCCTGAGCCCTGGGGAGCAGCACAAGCTCCAGGCCCCCCAACTAGAGCCTGCTCCCAGCTCTGTGCCATCAAGCAAACACCACCTCCCAACTCACTCTGAAAGTTATCCCCTCCAGCCCCAGCACTCAGCTTTCCTCCTCCCCTGCACTCCCAGGGCTCTGGGCAGGTTTTGCCTCTGTTTCCATCTGCTGGGTCAAATGATGTTGGGGTTGGGGTTTTTTGGGGATGCTCTGAGTCAACTTTGCCTCATTTTGGGTTAAAAACTGCCTTTTTTTCTGGGCATGGCCACAGTGCAGTGCTCTCCTCTGGGGCTGTTTGCTCTGCACACAGTGTAACCATTTGCTTTTCACACAGAGGCAGAGGGGGGCTGAGGAAGAGTATTTAATTTTAATTAACAGCCAAGCTTGCTCTTTCCTCCTCCTCTGCCTCTGGAATCCTTCCCCTTACATTCAAATGAAAGTGCTGCAGTGGGAAATGGGAGAAGTGAGCACATGAAGTGGAAGCCTGGTTTTGAACCCCCCACATCCTTCTGCAAGGACAACAGAGAGTCAGGAGGCTGCTGGCCAGCAGGATGAGGGAGGGGATTCTGCTCCCCCCTGCTCTGCTCTGCTCAGAACTCACCTGCAGCACTGCCTCCAGCTCTGGGAACCCAGCATAAGAATCACAGAATCACCAAGGTTGGAAGAGACCTCAAAGATCATCAAGTCCAAGCTGTCACCCAAGCCCTCATGACTAAACCATGGCTCCAAGTGCCACATCCAATCCCCTCTTGAACAATTCTAGGGATGGTGACTCCACCACCTCCCTGGGGCAGCACATCCCAAAGGCTAACAACTCTCTCAGTGAAGAACTTTCTCCTCACCTCCAGCCTGAACCTCTCCTGGCACAGCTTGAGACTGTGTCCTCTTGTTCTGCTGCTGGGTGCCTGCCTGGCAGAAGAGCCCAACCCCCAGTTGGCTCCAACCTCCCTGCAGGGAGTTGCAGAGAGCAAGAAGGGTCTCCCCTGAGCCTCCTCTTCTCCAGGTTAAGCAACCCCCAGCTCCCTCAAAGAAGGACCTGGAGCTGCTGGAGAGGCTCCAGAGGAGGCCACAGAGATGATCAGAGGGCTGAGAAGCTCCCCTGTGGGGCCAGGCTGGGAGAGTTGGGGGCTGTGCAGCCTGGAGAAGGCTGCAGAGAGACCTCAGAGCAACCTTCCACTACCTGAAGGGCTCCTGGAGAGCTGGGGAGGGACTCTGGACAAAGACTGGGAGTGCCAGGATGAGGAACAATGGCTTTGAGCTGGGAGAGAGGAGACTGAGAGTGGAGATGAGGAAGAAATTGCTGAGAGGGAGGGTGGGGAGACTCTGGCACAGGCTGCCCAGGGAGGCTGTGGCTGTCCCCTGCCTGGAGGGTGTTCCAGGCCAGGCTGGATGAGGCCTTGAGCAAGCTGTTCTGGTGGGAGGTGTCCCTGCCCATGGCAGGGGGCTTGGAGCTGGCTGAGCTTTGAGCTCCCTTCCAACCCAACCCATTCTACTTCCATGATGCTTCTCCACTCCACCTCGAAGCTGGATCTGGAGACCTTCCCTCACCTTTGCTTTCCAGGAGCCATGCTGCTTAATTGAGTTATCCCCAACTCTTCCCCCCCTCTCCAGCAGGCTGGCCTTCTCCTGAGCTTCTGAACCACAACCAATTGCCTCTTTCTCCTGGTTAGCTCTCCCTGGGGCGAAGCTCTGCAGCAAATTAGGTATTAACATCTGTACAGCTCTGTTATCCCACCATGCCAATCACAGCTCTGTAATTGCCCAGGATGTCTTCCCTGAAGGATGCCTGCTTGTATGTTTAATAAAACAACCAAAGTGGGGCTCAGATTTCCTTGTTTCCATGAAAAATTCATGGCTGCAGCTCCTGGTGAGGGCTGATCAGCTGTGCTCCTGCCATGAGCTGCAGAGGCAAGCCCTCAGCCTGAGGAGATGTGCCTGAGTGGCTCCTCTCCCTCCACTGAATCCCTCCTCAGGGTATAGGGGGGGAAATTACAGGTTCACAGAATGGTGAAGGATTGAAGGTGAAGGGATCACCAGAGATCACCCAGTCCAAGCCCTGCCCCAGCAGGGCACCCCCAGCAGCTTGCCCAGGGGCACAGTGCCCAGGGGGGGTTGGAAGCTCTCCACACCAGGACACTCCACAACCTCTCTGGGCAGCCTGCTCAGGCCTCCAGCACCCTCCCAACAAACAACTTTCTCCTCCTCTTCCCCCTCCAACCTCCTGGCCTCCACTCTCTGCCCACTGCCCCTTGGCCTGGCCCTGGCCACCACTCAGCAGAGCCTGGCCCCAGCCTCTTGCCCCCCAGGGGCCCTTCAGCTCTTGCTGAGCATTGCTGAGTTTGTTATGCTGGATCTGGAGGGGCTGGAAGGTGTCCAGAGCAGGGCCAGGAGGAGGAGCAGAGGGCTGGAGCTGCTCTGCTCTGCAGACAGCCTGAGAGAGTTGGGCTTGTGCAGGCTGCAGAGGAGAAGGCTCCCAGGAGACCTTCTGGTGGGCCTTCCAGGATCTGCAGGGGGCTGCAAGCAAGCTGGGGAGGGACTTTGGAGGGTGTGAGGGAGGGATAGGAGTGGGGGGGATGGAGGCAGAAGTAGAAGTGGGGAGATTGAGATTGAATGTGAGGAAGAAGTTGTTGGCCAGGAGGGTGGTGAGAGCCTGGCCCAGGCTGCCCAGGGAGGTGGTGGAAGCCTCCTGCCTGGAGGTGTTTGCAGCCAGGCTGGAGGTGGCTGTGAGCAACCTGCTGTGGTGTGAGGTGTCCCTGCCCATGGCAGGGGGTTGGGGCTGGCTGAGCCTTGAGCTCCCTTCCAGCCCTGACAGTTCTGTGATTCTATGCTGATGGAGAAATGGCTTTGAGTTTAAAGGAGGCTGCAGTGAGGTGGGGGGTTGTTCTCTTCTCCCTACTCTCAGGTGATAGAAGGAGAGGAAACAGCCTGAAATTGGGCCAGAGGAGGGTCAGGTTGGAGCTGAGGAACAATTTCTTTGCTGCCAGAGTGGTCAGGGGACTGGCAGAGGCTGCCCAGGGAGGTGGTGGAGTCCCCATGCCTGGAGGTGTTCAGGAAACCTGTGACCATGGCACTTGGAGCCAGGGTTTGGTGGCCATGGTGGGGTTGGGCTGATGTTGGACTCAATGACCTCAGAGCTCTCTTCTAAGCCAAACAATTCAATGATTCTATGATGCTGTGATGTCATATCCTCCCTAACACCCCCACAAAGTCCAGACCCCAAGGTCCTCTGCTCTTGTCCCCCAACAGAATACTGCCCCTGGATGCCCAGCAGGTGCTCCCCAGGGACTGACTGCTCTGCTCCACAGGTACAACCCAGCCCTCACTTCCTGGGATGCCCCTGGGTGAGCTGCATGAGCTGGCAGGCAGCTGGGGGTGTCCTGTACTCCAAACCCTTGTCCTCAAACTGGATGACCTTGGAGGCCTTTAGCACTCACAGTGATTCTGTGACTCCATGACTAGAAGCCCTCAGGTGTGCACAGGCTGAGCCAGGTTGATCTGCCAGCAGGAGCAGCCCAGAGCTGAGCTGCAGAGGGACACTCCAGAGTGTTCCAGTTTGGAAGGCACTGTGGAGCACTTCAGAAGTGGAGGTCTGAAGTTTGAGCATCACCAGCTCCTCTTTGGGGGAGGGGAAACTGAGGCACAGGGAAGAAAGCATCCTGTCAGAAGCTCAGGGTGGCTTTGAGTGTGGTTGAGCACCCAGGAGGTGATGTCCAGTGGTGGATCCCTTCCATTTGCAGGTCTGGCTGGTTGCCTGTCTGCCTTTGCCATCACTCCCAGCCCTTGCAACCACTTCCCATCCCCATCAGCACCTGCCTTGAAACCACCCTCAGCCCCATCCCCAAGCTCTGGGGCCTTCCAAAGGATGCAGGAAGCCCTGGGCATGAATCCAGCACTGGGTGCTCTACAAGGAGGTCTCTTGGAGATCATCCTCTCCCATCTTGGAAGCTGAGCAGGCAGCTGGCAAGTTGGGGGAGGGAGATGCATTTAATAGTGATTAGAGATGTTAATAATTGAAGAGATGATGAAGCAGGGCATGGGGAGATGAAAGCTGAGAGCTGCTGGAGGGGCTGGGAAGCACCAGGCCAATTAAGAGGAACAAGAGGAAGCAGAATGAATGGAGGCTGGCTTCCCCCAGTCCCTGAAGCCTTGGTGAGAGGTGGAGGGAGAAGTGAGCTCTGCCCATTCTCAGCTACTTCCCATCACTTGCAGCAGGCCCCCACAGTGACCAGGGTGGTGCTGACCCAGGGACCAAAGCACAGAGTCACAGAACTGTCAGGGCTGGCACAGCCCTTTAGGATCATCCAGGCCAACACCAACCCAGCCCCCACCATGGCCACCAAACCATGGCCCCAAGTGCCATGGCCACAGGTTTCCTTGGGCACCGCCAGGCATGGGGACTCCACCACCTCCCTGGGCAGGCTGTACCAGTCCCTGACCTGAAATTGTTCCTAGTGCTCAACCTAAGCCTCCCCTGGCACAATCCCAGGCCATTTCCTCTCCTTTTATCACCTGAGACTAGAGAGAAGAGCCCAACCCCCACCTGGCTTCAACCTCCCTTCAGGGAGTTGCAGAGAGCAAGAAGGTCTCCCCTGAGCCTCCTCTTTCTCCAGGCTAAGCAACCCCCAGCCTCCCTCAGCCTCTCCTCATAGGGCTGTGCTCCAGACCCCTCCCCAGCCTCCTTGCCCTTCTCTGCACACCTTCAAGTCTCTCAATCTCCTTCTTGACCTCAGGAGCCCAGAACTGGACACAGGACTCCAGGGGTGGCCTCAGCAGTAGCTGAGCACAGGGCACAAGGACTTCCCTGCTCCTGCTGGCCACACTCTGCCTGCTGCAGAGCAGGGACAAGGAGTTGCCCAGCAGCAGCAAGGTGGCCTGGGGGCCAAGAAGGCCAAGGCTGTGCTGGGGGCATGGAGAAGAGTGGGGCAGCAGCAGGGCAAGGGAGGTTGTGCTGCCCCTCTGGCCT
>NW_027145253.1:0-25390 GCF_026170545.1 Melanerpes formicivorus | reverse complement strand
CAAATCCAATTTGCCATCTGATCTAACTTCTGGAGGCAGTCAAAATGATCCTTAGAATTCTTCCCTACCTTATTCCTGTGCTGAGATACAGGCTGCTCCAACCTGCTGTAAAATGCTTGATTTCGAGAGTGAGCGAAACTAATGAAAACATTGTTGGGGTAAAACCTAAAGGGAAAGACCTAGCACCAAATCCAATTTGCCATCTGATCTAACTTCTGGAGGCAGTCAAAATGAGCCTTAGAATTCTTCCCTACCTTATTCCTGTGCTGAGATACAGGCTGCTCCAACCTGCTGTAAAATGCTTGATTTCGAGAGTGAGCGAAACTAATGAAAACATTGTTGGGGTAAAACCTAAAGGGAAAGACCTAGCACCAAATCCAATTTGCCATCTGATCTAACTTCTGGAGGCAGTCAAAATGATCCTTAGAATTCTTCCCTACCTTATTCCTGTGCTGAGATACAGGCTGCTCCAACCTGCTGTAAAATGCTTGATTTCGAGAGTGAGCGAAACTAATGAAAACATTGTTGGGGTAAAACCTAAAGGGAAAGACCTAGCACCAAATCCAATTTGCCATCTGATCTAACTTCTGGAGGCAGTCAAAATGATCCTTAGAATTCTTCCCTACCTTATTCCTGTGCTGAGATACAGGCTGCTCCAACCTGCTGTAAAATGCTTGATTTCGAGAGTGAGCGAAACTAATGAAAACATTGTTGGGGTAAAACCTAAAGGGAAAGACCTAGCACCAAATCCAATTTGCCATCTGATCTAACTTCTGGAGGCAGTCAAAATGAGCCTTAGAATTCTTCCCTACCTTATTCCTGTGCTGAGATACAGGCTGCTCCAACCTGCTGTAAAATGCTTGATTTCGAGAGTGAGCGAAACTAATGAAAACATTGTTGGGGTAAAACCTAAAGGGAAAGACCTAGCACCAAATCCAATTTGCCATCTGATCTAACTTCTGGAGGCAGTCAAAATGAGCCTTAGAATTCTTCCCTACCTTATTCCTGTGCTGAGATACAGGCTGCTCCAACCTGCTGTAAAATGCTTGATTTCGAGAGTGAGCGAAACTAATGAAAACATTGTTGGGGTAAAACCTAAAGGGAAAGACCTAGCACCAAATCCAATTTGCCATCTGATCTAACTTCTGGAGGCAGTCAAAATGATCCTTAGAATTCTTCCCTACCTTATTCCTGTGCTGAGATACAGGCTGCTCCAACCTGCTGTAAAATGCTTGATTTCGAGAGTGAGCGAAACTAATGAAAACATTGTTGGGGTAAAAACCTAAAGGGAAAGACCTAGCACCAAATCCAATTTGCCATCTGATCTAACTTCTGGAGGCAGTCAAAATGAGCCTTAGAATTCTTCCCTACCTTATTCCTGTGCTGAGATACAGGCTGCTCCAACCTGCTGTAAAATGCTTGATTTCGAGAGTGAGCGAAACTAATGAAAACATTGTTGGGGTAAAACCTAAAGGGAAAGACCTAGCACCAAATCCAATTTGCCATCTGATCTAACTTCTGGAGGCAGTCAAAATGATCCTTAGAATTCTTCCCTACCTTATTCCTGTGCTGAGATACAGGCTGCTCCAACCTGCTGTAAAATGCTTGATTTCGAGAGTGAGCGAACTAATGAAAACATTGTTGGGGTAAAACCTAAAGGGAAAGACCTAGCACCAAATCCAATTTGCCATCTGATCTAACTTCTGGAGGCAGTCAAAATGATCCTTAGAATTCTTCCCTACCTTATTCCTGTGCTGAGATACAGGCTGCTCCAACCTGCTGTAAAATGCTTGATTTCGAGAGTGAGCGAAACTAATGAAAACATTGTTGGGGTAAAACCTAAAGGGAAAGACCTAGCACCAAATCCAATTTGCCATCTGATCTAACTTCTGGAGGCAGTCAAAATGAGCCTTAGAATTCTTCCCTACCTTATTCCTGTGCTGAGATACAGGCTGCTCCAACCTGCTGTAAAATGCTTGATTTCGAGAGTGAGCGAAACTAATGAAAACATTGTTGGGGTAAAACCTAAAGGGAAAGACCTAGCACCAAATCCAATTTGCCATCTGATCTAACTTCTGGAGGCAGTCAAAATGAGCATTTGAATTCTTCCCTACCTTATTCCTGTGCTGAGATACAGGCTGCTCCAACCTGCTGTAAAATGCTTGATTTCGAGAGTGAGCGAAACTAATGAAAACATTGTTGGGGTAAAACCTAAAGGGAAAGACCTAGCACCAAATCCAATTTGCCATCTGATCTAACTTCTGGAGGCAGTCAAAATGAGCCTTAGAATTCTTCCCTACCTTATTCCTGTGCTGAGATACAGGCTGCTCCAACCTGCTGTAAAATGCTTGATTTCGAGAGTGAGCGAAACTAATGAAAACATTGTTGGGGTAAAACCTAAAGGGAAAGACCTAGCACCAAATCCAATTTGCCATCTGATCTAACTTCTGGAGGCAGTCAAAATGATCCTTAGAATTCTTCCCTACCTTATTCCTGTGCTGAGATACAGGCTGCTCCAACCTGCTGTAAAATGCTTGATTTCGAGAGGTGAGCGAAACTAATGAAAACATTGTTGGGGGTAAAACCTAAAGGGAAAGACCTAGCACCAAATCCAATTTGCCATCTGATCTAACTTCTGGAGGCAGTCAAAATGATCCTTAGAATTCTTCCCTACCTTATTCCTGTGCTGAGATACAGGCTGCTCCAACCTGCTGTAAAATGCTTGATTTCGAGAGTGAGCGAAACTAATGAAAACATTGTTGGGGTAAAACCTAAAGGGAAAGGACCTAGCACCAAATCCAATTTGCCATCTGATCTAACTTCTGGAGGCAGTCAAAATGATCCTTAGAATTCTTCCCTACCTTATTCCTGTGCTGAGATACAGGCTGCTCCAACCTGCTGTAAAATGCTTGATTTCGAGAGTGAGCGAAACTAATGAAAACATTGTTGGGGTAAAACCTAAAGGGAAAGACCTAGCACCAAATCCAATTTGCCATCTGATCTAACTTCTGGAGGCAGTCAAAATGAGCCTTAGAATTCTTCCCTACCTTATTCCTGTGCTGAGATACAGGCTGCTCCAACCTGCTGTAAAATGCTTGATTTCGAGAGTGAGCGAAACTAATGAAAACATTGTTGGGGTAAAACCTAAAGGGAAAGACCTAGCACCAAATCCAATTTGCCATCTGATCTAACTTCTGGAGGCAGTCAAAATGAGCCTTAGAATTCTTCCCTACCTTATTCCTGTGCTGAGATACAGGCTGCTCCAACCTGCTGTAAAATGCTTGATTTCGAGAGTGAGCGAAACTAATGAAAACATTGTTGGGGTAAAACCTAAAGGGAAAGACCTAGCACCAAATCCAATTTGCCATCTGATCTAACTTCTGGAGGCAGTCAAAATGATCCTTAGAATTCTTCCCTACCTTATTCCTGTGCTGAGATACAGGCTGCTCCAACCTGCTGTAAAATGCTTGATTTCGAGAGTGAGCGAAACTAATGAAAACATTGTTGGGGTAAAACCTAAAGGGAAAGACCTAGCACCAAATCCAATTTGCCATCTGATCTAACTTCTGGAGGCAGTCAAAATGAGCCTTAGAATTCTTCCCTACCTTATTCCTGTGCTGAGATACAGGCTGCTCCAACCTGCTGTAAAATGCTTGATTTCGAGAGTGAGCGAAACTAATGAAAACATTGTTGGGGTAAAACCTAAAGGGAAAGACCTAGCACCAAATCCAATTTGCCATCTGATCTAACTTCTGGAGGCAGTCAAAATGATCCTTAGAATTCTTCCCTACCTTATTCCTGTGCTGAGATACAGGCTGCTCCAACCTGCTGTAAAATGCTTGATTTCGAGAGTGAGCGAAACTAATGAAAACATTGTTGGGGTAAAACCTAAAGGGAAAGACCTAGCACCAAATCCAATTTGCCATCTGATCTAACTTCTGGAGGCAGTCAAAATGATCCTTAGAATTCTTCCCTACCTTATTCCTGTGCTGAGATACAGGCTGCTCCAACCTGCTGTAAAATGCTTGATTTCGAGAGTGAGCGAAACTAATGAAAACATTGTTGGGGTAAAACCTAAAGGGAAAGACCTAGCACCAAATCCAATTTGCCATCTGATCTAACTTCTGGAGGCAGTCAAAATGAGCCTTAGAATTCTTCCCTACCTTATTCCTGTGCTGAGATACAGGCTGCTCCAACCTGCTGTAAAATGCTTGATTTCGAGAGTGAGCGAAACTAATGAAAACATTGTTGGGGTAAAACCTAAAGGGAAAGACCTAGCACCAAATCCAATTTGCCATCTGATCTAACTTCTGGAGGCAGTCAAAATGAGCCTTAGAATTCTTCCCTACCTTATTCCTGTGCTGAGATACAGGCTGCTCCAACCTGCTGTAAAATGCTTGATTTCGAGAGTGAGCGAAACTAATGAAAACATTGTTGGGGTAAAACCTAAAGGGAAAGACCTAGCACCAAATCCAATTTGCCATCTGATCTAACTTCTGGAGGCAGTCAAAATGAGCCTTAGAATTCTTCCCTACCTTATTCCTGTGCTGAGATACAGGCTGCTCCAACCTGCTGTAAAATGCTTGATTTCGAGAGTGAGCGAAACTAATGAAAACATTGTTGGGGTAAAACCTAAAGGGAAAGACCTAGCACCAAATCCAATTTGCCATCTGATCTAACTTCTGGAGGCAGTCAAAATGAGCCTTAGAATTCTTCCCTACCTTATTCCTGTGCTGAGATACAGGCTGCTCCAACCTGCTGTAAAATGCTTGATTTCGAGAGTGAGCGAAACTAATGAAAACATTGTTGGGGTAAAACCTAAAGGGAAAGACCTAGCACCAAATCCAATTTGCCATCTGATCTAACTTCTGGAGGCAGTCAAAATGATCCTTAGAATTCTTCCCTACCTTATTCCTGTGCTGAGATACAGGCTGCTCCAACCTGCTGTAAAATGCTTGATTTCGAGAGTGAGCGAAACTAATGAAAACATTGTTGGGGTAAAACCTAAAGGGAAAGACCTAGCACCAAATCCAATTTGCCATCTGATCTAACTTCTGGAGGCAGTCAAAATGAGCCTTAGAATTCTTCCCTACCTTATTCCTGTGCTGAGATACAGGCTGCTCCAACCTGCTGTAAAATGCTTGATTTCGAGAGTGAGCGAAACTAATGAAAACATTGTTGGGGTAAAACCTAAAGGGAAAGACCTAGCACCAAATCCAATTTGCCATCTGATCTAACTTCTGGAGGCAGTCAAAATGATCCTTAGAATTCTTCCCTACCTTATTCCTGTGCTGAGATACAGGCTGCTCCAACCTGCTGTAAAATGCTTGATTTCGAGAGTGAGCGAAACTAATGAAAACATTGTTGGGGTAAAACCTAAAGGGAAAGACCTAGCACCAAATCCAATTTGCCATCTGATCTAACTTCTGGAGGCAGTCAAAATGAGCCTTAGAATTCTTCCCTACCTTATTCCTGTGCTGAGATACAGGCTGCTCCAACCTGCTGTAAAATGCTTGATTTCGAGAGTGAGCGAAACTAATGAAAACATTGTTGGGGTAAAACCTAAAGGGAAAGACCTAGCACCAAATCCAATTTGCCATCTGATCTAACTTCTGGAGGCAGTCAAAATGATCCTTAGAATTCTTCCCTACCTTATTCCTGTGCTGAGATACAGGCTGCTCCAACCTGCTGTAAAATGCTTGATTTCGAGAGTGAGCGAAACTAATGAAAACATTGTTGGGGTAAAACCTAAAGGGAAAGACCTAGCACCAAATCCAATTTGCCATCTGATCTAACTTCTGGAGGCAGTCAAAATGAGCCTTAGAATTCTTCCCTACCTTATTCCTGTGCTGAGATACAGGCTGCTCCAACCTGCTGTAAAATGCTTGATTTCGAGAGTGAGCGAAACTAATGAAAACATTGTTGGGGTAAAACCTAAAGGGAAAGACCTAGCACCAAATCCAATTTGCCATCTGATCTAACTTCTGGAGGCAGTCAAAATGAGCCTTAGAATTCTTCCCTACCTTATTCCTGTGCTGAGATACAGGCTGCTCCAACCTGCTGTAAAATGCTTGATTTCGAGAGTGAGCGAAACTAATGAAAACATTGTTGGGGTAAAACCTAAAGGGAAAGACCTAGCACCAAATCCAATTTGCCATCTGATCTAACTTCTGGAGGCAGTCAAAATGAGCCTTAGAATTCTTCCCTACCTTATTCCTGTGCTGAGATACAGGCTGCTCCAACCTGCTGTAAAATGCTTGATTTCGAGAGTGAGCGAAACTAATGAAAACATTGTTGGGGTAAAACCTAAAGGGAAAGACCTAGCACCAAATCCAATTTGCCATCTGATCTAACTTCTGGAGGCAGTCAAAATGAGCCTTAGAATTCTTCCCTACCTTATTCCTGTGCTGAGATACAGGCTGCTCCAACCTGCTGTAAAATGCTTGATTTCGAGAGTGAGCGAAACTAATGAAAACATTGTTGGGGTAAAACCTAAAGGGAAAGACCTAGCACCAAATCCAATTTGCCATCTGATCTAACTTCTGGAGGCAGTCAAAATGATCCTTAGAATTCTTCCCTACCTTATTCCTGTGCTGAGATACAGGCTGCTCCAACCTGCTGTAAAATGCTTGATTTCGAGAGTGAGCGAAACTAATGAAAACATTGTTGGGGTAAAACCTAAAGGGAAAGACCTAGCACCAAATCCAATTTGCCATCTGATCTAACTTCTGGAGGCAGTCAAAATGATCCTTAGAATTCTTCCCTACCTTATTCCTGTGCTGAGATACAGGCTGCTCCAACCTGCTGTAAAATGCTTGATTTCGAGAGTGAGCGAAACTAATGAAAACATTGTTGGGGTAAAACCTAAAGGGAAAGACCTAGCACCAAATCCAATTTGCCATCTGATCTAACTTCTGGAGGCAGTCAAAATGATCCTTAGAATTCTTCCCTACCTTATTCCTGTGCTGAGATACAGGCTGCTCCAACCTGCTGTAAAATGCTTGATTTCGAGAGTGAGCGAAACTAATGAAAACATTGTTGGGGTAAAACCTAAAGGGAAAGACCTAGCACCAAATCCAATTTGCCATCTGATCTAACTTCTGGAGGCAGTCAAAATGATCCTTAGAATTCTTCCCTACCTTATTCCTGTGCTGAGATACAGGCTGCTCCAACCTGCTGTAAAATGCTTGATTTCGAGAGTGAGCGAAACTAATGAAAACATTGTTGGGGTAAAACCTAAAGGGAAAGACCTAGCACCAAATCCAATTTGCCATCTGATCTAACTTCTGGAGGCAGTCAAAATGAGCCTTGGAATTCTTCCCTACCTTATTCCTGTGCTGAGATACAGGCTGCTCCAACCTGCTGTAAAATGCTTGATTTCGAGAGTGAGCGAAACTAATGAAAACATTGTTGGGGTAAAACCTAAAGGGAAAGACCTAGCACCAAATCCAATTTGCCATCTGATCTAACTTCTGGAGGCAGTCAAAATGAGCCTTAGAATTCTTCCCTACCTTATTCCTGTGCTGAGATACAGGCTGCTCCAACCTGCTGTAAAATGCTTGATTTCGAGAGTGAGCGAAACTAATGAAAACATTGTTGGGGTAAAACCTAAAGGGAAAGACCTAGCACCAAATCCAATTTGCCATCTGATCTAACTTCTGGAGGCAGTCAAAATGATCCTTAGAATTCTTCCCTACCTTATTCCTGTGCTGAGATACAGGCTGCTCCAACCTGCTGTAAAATGCTTGATTTCGAGAGTGAGCGAAACTAATGAAAACATTGTTGGGGTAAAACCTAAAGGGAAAGACCTAGCACCAAATCCAATTTGCCATCTGATCTAACTTCTGGAGGCAGTCAAAATGAGCCTTAGAATTCTTCCCTACCTTATTCCTGTGCTGAGATACAGGCTGCTCCAACCTGCTGTAAAATGCTTGATTTCGAGAGTGAGCGAAACTAATGAAAACATTGTTGGGGTAAAACCTAAAGGGAAAGACCTAGCACCAAATCCAATTTGCCATCTGATCTAACTTCTGGAGGCAGTCAAAATGAGCATTTGAATTCTTCCCTACCTTATTCCTGTGCTGAGATACAGGCTGCTCCAACCTGCTGTAAAATGCTTGATTTCGAGAGTGAGCGAAACTAATGAAAACATTGTTGGGGTAAAACCTAAAGGGAAAGACCTAGCACCAAATCCAATTTGCCATCTGATCTAACTTCTGGAGGCAGTCAAAATGAGCCTTAGAATTCTTCCCTACCTTATTCCTGTGCTGAGATACAGGCTGCTCCAACCTGCTGTAAAATGCTTGATTTCGAGAGTGAGCGAAACTAATGAAAACATTGTTGGGGTAAAACCTAAAGGGAAAGACCTAGCACCAAATCCAATTTGCCATCTGATCTAACTTCTGGAGGCAGTCAAAATGAGCATTTGAATTCTTCCCTACCTTATTCCTGTGCTGAGATACAGGCTGCTCCAACCTGCTGTAAAATGCTTGATTTCGAGAGTGAGCGAAACTAATGAAAACATTGTTGGGGTAAAACCTAAAGGGAAAGACCTAGCACCAAATCCAATTTGCCATCTGATCTAACTTCTGGAGGCAGTCAAAATGAGCATTTGAATTCTTCCCTACCTTATTCCTGTGCTGAGATACAGGCTGCTCCAACCTGCTGTAAAATGCTTGATTTCGAGAGTGAGCGAAACTAATGAAAACATTGTTGGGGTAAAACCTAAAGGGAAAGACCTAGCACCAAATCCAATTTGCCATCTGATCTAACTTCTGGAGGCAGTCAAAATGATCCTTAGAATTCTTCCCTACCTTATTCCTGTGCTGAGATACAGGCTGCTCCAACCTGCTGTAAAATGCTTGATTTCGAGAGTGAGCGAAACTAATGAAAACATTGTTGGGGTAAAACCTAAAGGGAAAGACCTAGCACCAAATCCAATTTGCCATCTGATCTAACTTCTGGAGGCAGTCAAAATGATCCTTAGAATTCTTCCCTACCTTATTCCTGTGCTGAGATACAGGCTGCTCCAACCTGCTGTAAAATGCTTGATTTCGAGAGTGAGCGAAACTAATGAAAACATTGTTGGGGTAAAACCTAAAGGGAAAGACCTAGCACCAAATCCAATTTGCCATCTGATCTAACTTCTGGAGGCAGTCAAAATGAGCCTTAGAATTCTTCCCTACCTTATTCCTGTGCTGAGATACAGGCTGCTCCAACCTGCTGTAAAATGCTTGATTTCGAGAGTGAGCGAAACTAATGAAAACATTGTTGGGGTAAAACCTAAAGGGAAAGACCTAGCACCAAATCCAATTTGCCATCTGATCTAACTTCTGGAGGCAGTCAAAATGATCCTTAGAATTCTTCCCTACCTTATTCCTGTGCTGAGATACAGGCTGCTCCAACCTGCTGTAAAATGCTTGATTTCGAGAGTGAGCGAAACTAATGAAAACATTGTTGGGGTAAAACCTAAAGGGAAAGACCTAGCACCAAATCCAATTTGCCATCTGATCTAACTTCTGGAGGCAGTCAAAATGAGCCTTAGAATTCTTCCCTACCTTATTCCTGTGCTGAGATACAGGCTGCTCCAACCTGCTGTAAAATGCTTGATTTCGAGAGTGAGCGAAACTAATGAAAACATTGTTGGGGTAAAACCTAAAGGGAAAGACCTAGCACCAAATCCAATTTGCCATCTGATCTAACTTCTGGAGGCAGTCAAAATGAGCCTTAGAATTCTTCCCTACCTTATTCCTGTGCTGAGATACAGGCTGCTCCAACCTGCTGTAAAATGCTTGATTTCGAGAGTGAGCGAAACTAATGAAAACATTGTTGGGGTAAAACCTAAAGGGAAAGACCTAGCACCAAATCCAATTTGCCATCTGATCTAACTTCTGGAGGCAGTCAAAATGAGCCTTAGAATTCTTCCCTACCTTATTCCTGTGCTGAGATACAGGCTGCTCCAACCTGCTGTAAAATGCTTGATTTCGAGAGTGAGCGAAACTAATGAAAACATTGTTGGGGTAAAACCGAAAGGGAAAGACCTAGCACCAAATCCAATTTGCCATCTGATCTAACTTCTGGAGGCAGTCAAAATGATCCTTAGAATTCTTCCCTACCTTATTCCTGTGCTGAGATACAGGCTGCTCCAACCTGCTGTAAAATGCTTGATTTCGAGAGTGAGCGAAACTAATGAAAACATTGTTGGGGTAAAACCTAAAGGGAAAGACCTAGCACCAAATCCAATTTGCCATCTGATCTAACTTCTGGAGGCAGTCAAAATGAGCCTTAGAATTCTTCCCTACCTTATTCCTGTGCTGAGATACAGGCTGCTCCAACCTGCTGTAAAATGCTTGATTTCGAGAGTGAGCGAAACTAATGAAAACATTGTTGGGGTAAAACCTAAAGGGAAAGACCTAGCACCAAATCCAATTTGCCATCTGATCTAACTTCTGGAGGCAGTCAAAATGAGCATTTGAATTCTTCCCTACCTTATTCCTGTGCTGAGATACAGGCTGCTCCAACCTGCTGTAAAATGCTTGATTTCGAGAGTGAGCGAAACTAATGAAAACATTGTTGGGGTAAAACCTAAAGGGAAAGACCTAGCACCAAATCCAATTTGCCATCTGATCTAACTTCTGGAGGCAGTCAAAATGATCCTTAGAATTCTTCCCTACCTTATTCCTGTGCTGAGATACAGGCTGCTCCAACCTGCTGTAAAATGCTTGATTTCGAGAGTGAGCGAAACTAATGAAAACATTGTTGGGGTAAAACCTAAAGGGAAAGACCTAGCACCAAATCCAATTTGCCATCTGATCTAACTTCTGGAGGCAGTCAAAATGAGCCTTAGAATTCTTCCCTACCTTATTCCTGTGCTGAGATACAGGCTGCTCCAACCTGCTGTAAAATGCTTGATTTCGAGAGTGAGCGAAACTAATGAAAACATTGTTGGGGTAAAACCTAAAGGGAAAGACCTAGCACCAAATCCAATTTGCCATCTGATCTAACTTCTGGAGGCAGTCAAAATGATCCTTAGAATTCTTCCCTACCTTATTCCTGTGCTGAGATACAGGCTGCTCCAACCTGCTGTAAAATGCTTGATTTCGAGAGTGAGCGAAACTAATGAAAACATTGTTGGGGTAAAACCTAAAGGGAAAGACCTAGCACCAAATCCAATTTGCCATCTGATCTAACTTCTGGAGGCAGTCAAAATGATCCTTAGAATTCTTCCCTACCTTATTCCTGTGCTGAGATACAGGCTGCTCCAACCTGCTGTAAAATGCTTGATTTCGAGAGTGAGCGAAACTAATGAAAACATTGTTGGGGTAAAACCTAAAGGGAAAGACCTAGCACCAAATCCAATTTGCCATCTGATCTAACTTCTGGAGGCAGTCAAAATGATCCTTAGAATTCTTCCCTACCTTATTCCTGTGCTGAGATACAGGCTGCTCCAACCTGCTGTAAAATGCTTGATTTCGAGAGTGAGCGAAACTAATGAAAACATTGTTGGGGTAAAACCTAAAGGGAAAGACCTAGCACCAAATCCAATTTGCCATCTGATCTAACTTCTGGAGGCAGTCAAAATGAGCCTTAGAATTCTTCCCTACCTTATTCCTGTGCTGAGATACAGGCTGCTCCAACCTGCTGTAAAATGCTTGATTTCGAGAGTGAGCGAAACTAATGAAAACATTGTTGGGGTAAAACCTAAAGGGAAAGACCTAGCACCAAATCCAATTTGCCATCTGATCTAACTTCTGGAGGCAGTCAAAATGAGCCTTAGAATTCTTCCCTACCTTATTCCTGTGCTGAGATACAGGCTGCTCCAACCTGCTGTAAAATGCTTGATTTCGAGAGTGAGCGAAACTAATGAAAACATTGTTGGGGTAAAACCTAAAGGGAAAGACCTAGCACCAAATCCAATTTGCCATCTGATCTAACTTCTGGAGGCAGTCAAAATGAGCCTTAGAATTCTTCCCTACCTTATTCCTGTGCTGAGATACAGGCTGCTCCAACCTGCTGTAAAATGCTTGATTTCGAGAGTGAGCGAAACTAATGAAAACATTGTTGGGGTAAAACCTAAAGGGAAAGACCTAGCACCAAATCCAATTTGCCATCTGATCTAACTTCTGGAGGCAGTCAAAATGAGCCTTAGAATTCTTCCCTACCTTATTCCTGTGCTGAGATACAGGCTGCTCCAACCTGCTGTAAAATGCTTGATTTCGAGAGTGAGCGAAACTAATGAAAACATTGTTGGGGTAAAACCTAAAGGGAAAGACCTAGCACCAAATCCAATTTGCCATCTGATCTAACTTCTGGAGGCAGTCAAAATGAGCCTTAGAATTCTTCCCTACCTTATTCCTGTGCTGAGATACAGGCTGCTCCAACCTGCTGTAAAATGCTTGATTTCGAGAGTGAGCGAAACTAATGAAAACATTGTTGGGGTAAAACCTAAAGGGAAAGACCTAGCACCAAATCCAATTTGCCATCTGATCTAACTTCTGGAGGCAGTCAAAATGATCCTTAGAATTCTTCCCTACCTTATTCCTGTGCTGAGATACAGGCTGCTCCAACCTGCTGTAAAATGCTTGATTTCGAGAGTGAGCGAAACTAATGAAAACATTGTTGGGGTAAAACCTAAAGGGAAAGACCTAGCACCAAATCCAATTTGCCATCTGATCTAACTTCTGGAGGCAGTCAAAATGATCCTTAGAATTCTTCCCTACCTTATTCCTGTGCTGAGATACAGGCTGCTCCAACCTGCTGTAAAATGCTTGATTTCGAGAGTGAGCGAAACTAATGAAAACATTGTTGGGGTAAAACCTAAAGGGAAAGACCTAGCACCAAATCCAATTTGCCATCTGATCTAACTTCTGGAGGCAGTCAAAATGAGCCTTAGAATTCTTCCCTACCTTATTCCTGTGCTGAGATACAGGCTGCTCCAACCTGCCGTAAAATGCTTGATTTCGAGAGTGAGCGAAACTAATGAAAACATTGTTGGGGTAAAACCTAAAGGGAAAGACCTAGCACCAAATCCAATTTGCCATCTGATCTAACTTCTGGAGGCAGTCAAAATGATCCTTAGAATTCTTCCCTACCTTATTCCTGTGCTGAGATACAGGCTGCTCCAACCTGCTGTAAAATGCTTGATTTCGAGAGTGAGCGAAACTAATGAAAACATTGTTGGGGTAAAACCTAAAGGGAAAGACCTAGCACCAAATCCAATTTGCCATCTGATCTAACTTCTGGAGGCAGTCAAAATGAGCCTTAGAATTCTTCCCTACCTTATTCCTGTGCTGAGATACAGGCTGCTCCAACCTGCTGTAAAATGCTTGATTTCGAGAGTGAGCGAAACTAATGAAAACATTGTTGGGGTAAAACCTAAAGGGAAAGACCTAGCACCAAATCCAATTTGCCATCTGATCTAACTTCTGGAGGCAGTCAAAATGATCCTTAGAATTCTTCCCTACCTTATTCCTGTGCTGAGATACAGGCTGCTCCAACCTGCTGTAAAATGCTTGATTTCGAGAGTGAGCGAAACTAATGAAAACATTGTTGGGGTAAAACCTAAAGGGAAAGACCTAGCACCGAATCCAATTTGCCATCTGATCTAACTTCTGGAGGCAGTCAAAATGAGCATTTGAATTCTTCCCTACCTTATTCCTGTGCTGAGATACAGGCTGCTCCAACCTGCTGTAAAATGCTTGATTTCGAGAGTGAGCGAAACTAATGAAAACATTGTTGGGGTAAAACCTAAAGGGAAAGACCTAGCACCAAATCCAATTTGCCATCTGATCTAACTTCTGGAGGCAGTCAAAATGAGCCTTAGAATTCTTCCCTACCTTATTCCTGTGCTGAGATACAGGCTGCTCCAACCTGCTGTAAAATGCTTGATTTCGAGAGTGAGCGAAACTAATGAAAACATTGTTGGGGTAAAACCTAAAGGGAAAGACCTAGCACCAAATCCAATTTGCCATCTGATCTAACTTCTGGAGGCAGTCAAAATGAGCCTTAGAATTCTTCCCTACCTTATTCCTGTGCTGAGATACAGGCTGCTCCAACCTGCTGTAAAATGCTTGATTTCGAGAGTGAGCGAAACTAATGAAAACATTGTTGGGGTAAAACCTAAAGGGAAAGACCTAGCACCAAATCCAATTTGCCATCTGATCTAACTTCTGGAGGCAGTCAAAATGAGCCTTAGAATTCTTCCCTACCTTATTCCTGTGCTGAGATACAGGCTGCTCCAACCTGCTGTAAAATGCTTGATTTCGAGAGTGAGCGAAACTAATGAAAACATTGTTGGGGTAAAACCTAAAGGGAAAGACCTAGCACCAAATCCAATTTGCCATCTGATCTAACTTCTGGAGGCAGTCAAAATGAGCCTTAGAATTCTTCCCTACCTTATTCCTGTGCTGAGATACAGGCTGCTCCAACCTGCTGTAAAATGCTTGATTTCGAGAGTGAGCGAAACTAATGAAAACATTGTTGGGGTAAAACCTAAAGGGAAAGACCTAGCACCAAATCCAATTTGCCATCTGATCTAACTTCTGGAGGCAGTCAAAATGAGCCTTAGAATTCTTCCCTACCTTATTCCTGTGCTGAGATACAGGCTGCTCCAACCTGCTGTAAAATGCTTGATTTCGAGAGTGAGCGAAACTAATGAAAACATTGTTGGGGTAAAACCTAAAGGGAAAGACCTAGCACCAAATCCAATTTGCCATCTGATCTAACTTCTGGAGGCAGTCAAAATGAGCCTTAGAATTCTTCCCTACCTTATTCCTGTGCTGAGATACAGGCTGCTCCAACCTGCTGTAAAATGCTTGATTTCGAGAGTGAGCGAAACTAATGAAAACATTGTTGGGGTAAAACCTAAAGGGAAAGACCTAGCACCAAATCCAATTTGCCATCTGATCTAACTTCTGGAGGCAGTCAAAATGATCCTTAGAATTCTTCCCTACCTTATTCCTGTGCTGAGATACAGGCTGCTCCAACCTGCTGTAAAATGCTTGATTTCGAGAGTGAGCGAAACTAATGAAAACATTGTTGGGGTAAAACCTAAAGGGAAAGACCTAGCACCAAATCCAATTTGCCATCTGATCTAACTTCTGGAGGCAGTCAAAATGATCCTTAGAATTCTTCCCTACCTTATTCCTGTGCTGAGATACAGGCTGCTCCAACCTGCCGTAAAATGCTTGATTTCGAGAGTGAGCGAAACTAATGAAAACATTGTTGGGGTAAAACCTAAAGGGAAAGACCTAGCACCAAATCCAATTTGCCATCTGATCTAACTTCTGGAGGCAGTCAAAATGATCCTTAGAATTCTTCCCTACCTTATTCCTGTGCTGAGATACAGGCTGCTCCAACCTGCTGTAAAATGCTTGATTTCGAGAGTGAGCGAAACTAATGAAAACATTGTTGGGGTAAAACCTAAAGGGAAAGACCTAGCACCAAATCCAATTTGCCATCTGATCTAACTTCTGGAGGCAGTCAAAATGAGCCTTAGAATTCTTCCCTACCTTATTCCTGTGCTGAGATACAGGCTGCTCCAACCTGCTGTAAAATGCTTGATTTCGAGAGTGAGCGAAACTAATGAAAACATTGTTGGGGTAAAACCTAAAGGGAAAGACCTAGCACCAAATCCAATTTGCCATCTGATCTAACTTCTGGAGGCAGTCAAAATGATCCTTAGAATTCTTCCCTACCTTATTCCTGTGCTGAGATACAGGCTGCTCCAACCTGCTGTAAAATGCTTGATTTCGAGAGTGAGCGAAACTAATGAAAACATTGTTGGGGTAAAACCTAAAGGGAAAGACCTAGCACCGAATCCAATTTGCCATCTGATCTAACTTCTGGAGGCAGTCAAAATGATCCTTAGAATTCTTCCCTACCTTATTCCTGTGCTGAGATACAGGCTGCTCCAACCTGCTGTAAAATGCTTGATTTCGAGAGTGAGCGAAACTAATGAAAACATTGTTGGGGTAAAACCTAAAGGGAAAGACCTAGCACCAAATCCAATTTGCCATCTGATCTAACTTCTGGAGGCAGTCAAAATGAGCCTTAGAATTCTTCCCTACCTTATTCCTGTGCTGAGATACAGGCTGCTCCAACCTGCTGTAAAATGCTTGATTTCGAGAGTGAGCGAAACTAATGAAAACATTGTTGGGGTAAAACCTAAAGGGAAAGACCTAGCACCAAATCCAATTTGCCATCTGATCTAACTTCTGGAGGCAGTCAAAATGATCCTTAGAATTCTTCCCTACCTTATTCCTGTGCTGAGATACAGGCTGCTCCAACCTGCTGTAAAATGCTTGATTTCGAGAGTGAGCGAAACTAATGAAAACATTGTTGGGGTAAAACCTAAAGGGAAAGACCTAGCACCAAATCCAATTTGCCATCTGATCTAACTTCTGGAGGCAGTCAAAATGATCCTTAGAATTCTTCCCTACCTTATTCCTGTGCTGAGATACAGGCTGCTCCAACCTGCTGTAAAATGCTTGATTTCGAGAGTGAGCGAAACTAATGAAAACATTGTTGGGGTAAAACCTAAAGGGAAAGACCTAGCACCAAATCCAATTTGCCATCTGATCTAACTTCTGGAGGCAGTCAAAATGATCCTTAGAATTCTTCCCTACCTTATTCCTGTGCTGAGATACAGGCTGCTCCAACCTGCCGTAAAATGCTTGATTTCGAGAGTGAGCGAAACTAATGAAAACATTGTTGGGGTAAAACCTAAAGGGAAAGACCTAGCACCAAATCCAATTTGCCATCTGATCTAACTTCTGGAGGCAGTCAAAATGAGCCTTAGAATTCTTCCCTACCTTATTCCTGTGCTGAGATACAGGCTGCTCCAACCTGCTGTAAAATGCTTGATTTCGAGAGTGAGCGAAACTAATGAAAACATTGTTGGGGTAAAACCTAAAGGGAAAGACCTAGCACCAAATCCAATTTGCCATCTGATCTAACTTCTGGAGGCAGTCAAAATGATCCTTAGAATTCTTCCCTACCTTATTCCTGTGCTGAGATACAGGCTGCTCCAACCTGCTGTAAAATGCTTGATTTCGAGAGTGAGCGAAACTAATGAAAACATTGTTGGGGTAAAACCTAAAGGGAAAGACCTAGCACCAAATCCAATTTGCCATCTGATCTAACTTCTGGAGGCAGTCAAAATGAGCCTTAGAATTCTTCCCTACCTTATTCCTGTGCTGAGATACAGGCTGCTCCAACCTGCTGTAAAATGCTTGATTTCGAGAGTGAGCGAAACTAATGAAAACATTGTTGGGGTAAAACCTAAAGGGAAAGACCTAGCACCAAATCCAATTTGCCATCTGATCTAACTTCTGGAGGCAGTCAAAATGAGCCTTAGAATTCTTCCCTACCTTATTCCTGTGCTGAGATACAGGCTGCTCCAACCTGCTGTAAAATGCTTGATTTCGAGAGTGAGCGAAACTAATGAAAACATTGTTGGGGTAAAACCTAAAGGGAAAGACCTAGCACCAAATCCAATTTGCCATCTGATCTAACTTCTGGAGGCAGTCAAAATGAGCCTTAGAATTCTTCCCTACCTTATTCCTGTGCTGAGATACAGGCTGCTCCAACCTGCTGTAAAATGCTTGATTTCGAGAGTGAGCGAAACTAATGAAAACATTGTTGGGGTAAAACCTAAAGGGAAAGACCTAGCACCAAATCCAATTTGCCATCTGATCTAACTTCTGGAGGCAGTCAAAATGAGCATTTGAATTCTTCCCTACCTTATTCCTGTGCTGAGATACAGGCTGCTCCAACCTGCTGTGAAATGCTTGATTTCGAGAGTGAGCGAAACTAATGAAAACATTGTTGGGGTAAAACCTAAAGGGAAAGACCTAGCACCAAATCCAATTTGCCATCTGATCTAACTTCTGGAGGCAGTCAAAATGAGCCTTAGAATTCTTCCCTACCTTATTCCTGTGCTGAGATACAGGCTGCTCCAACCTGCTGTAAAATGCTTGATTTCGAGAGTGAGCGAAACTAATGAAAACATTGTTGGGGTAAAACCTAAAGGGAAAGACCTAGCACCAAATCCAATTTGCCATCTGATCTAACTTCTGGAGGCAGTCAAAATGATCCTTAGAATTCTTCCCTACCTTATTCCTGTGCTGAGATACAGGCTGCTCCAACCTGCTGTAAAATGCTTGATTTCGAGAGTGAGCGAAACTAATGAAAACATTGTTGGGGTAAAACCTAAAGGGAAAGACCTAGCACCAAATCCAATTTGCCATCTGATCTAACTTCTGGAGGCAGTCAAAATGAGCCTTAGAATTCTTCCCTACCTTATTCCTGTGCTGAGATACAGGCTGCTCCAACCTGCTGTAAAATGCTTGATTTCGAGAGTGAGCGAAACTAATGAAAACATTGTTGGGGTAAAACCTAAAGGGAAAGACCTAGCACCAAATCCAATTTGCCATCTGATCTAACTTCTGGAGGCAGTCAAAATGATCCTTAGAATTCTTCCCTACCTTATTCCTGTGCTGAGATACAGGCTGCTCCAACCTGCTGTAAAATGCTTGATTTCGAGAGTGAGCGAAACTAATGAAAACATTGTTGGGGTAAAACCTAAAGGGAAAGGACCTAGCACCAAATCCAATTTGCCATCTGATCTAACTTCTGGAGGCAGTCAAAATGAGCATTTGAATTCTTCCCTACCTTATTCCTGTGCTGAGATACAGGCTGCTCCAACCCTGCTGTAAAATGCTTGATTTCGAGAGTGAGCGAAACTAATGAAAACATTGTTGGGGTAAAACCTAAAGGGAAAGACCTAGCACCAAATCCAATTTGCCATCTGATCTAACTTCTGGAGGCAGTCAAAATGATCCTTAGAATTCTTCCCTACCTTATTCCTGTGCTGAGATACAGGCTGCTCCAACCTGCTGTAAAATGCTTGATTTCGAGAGTGAGCGAAACTAATGAAAACATTGTTGGGGTAAAACCTAAAGGGAAAGACCTAGCACCAAATCCAATTTGCCATCTGATCTAACTTCTGGAGGCAGTCAAAATGAGCATTTGAATTCTTCCCTACCTTATTCCTGTGCTGAGATACAGGCTGCTCCAACCTGCTGTAAAATGCTTGATTTCGAGAGTGAGCGAAACTAATGAAAACATTGTTGGGGTAAAACCTAAAGGGAAAGACCTAGCACCAAATCCAATTTGCCATCTGATCTAACTTCTGGAGGCAGTCAAAATGAGCCTTAGAATTCTTCCTACCTTATTCCTGTGCTGAGATACAGGCTGCTCCAACCTGCTGTAAAATGCTTGATTTCGAGAGTGAGCGAAACTAATGAAAACATTGTTGGGGTAAAACCTAAAGGGAAAGACCTAGCACCAAATCCAATTTGCCATCTGATCTAACTTCTGGAGGCAGTCAAAATGAGCCTTAGAATTCTTCCCTACCTTATTCCTGTGCTGAGATACAGGCTGCTCCAACCTGCTGTAAAATGCTTGATTTCGAGAGTGAGCGAAACTAATGAAAACATTGTTGGGGTAAAACCTAAAGGGAAAGACCTAGCACCAAATCCAATTTGCCATCTGATCTAACTTCTGGAGGCAGTCAAAATGATCCTTAGAATTCTTCCCTACCTTATTCCTGTGCTGAGATACAGGCTGCTCCAACCAGCTGTAAAATGCTTGATTTCGAGAGTGAGCGAAACTAATGAAAACATTGTTGGGGTAAAACCTAAAGGGAAAGACCTAGCACCAAAATCCAATTTGCCATCTGATCTAACTTCTGGAGGCAGTCAAAATGAGCCTTAGAATTCTTCCCTACCTTATTCCTGTGCTGAGATACAGGGCTGCTCCAACCTGCTGTAAAATGCTTGATTTCGAGAGTGAGCGAAACTAATGAAAACATTGTTGGGGTAAAACCTAAAGGGAAAGACCTAGCACCAAATCCAATTTGCCATCTGATCTAACTTCTGGAGGCAGTCAAAATGAGCCTTAGAATTCTTCCCTACCTTATTCCTGTGCTGAGATACAGGCTGCTCCAACCTGCTGTAAAATGCTTGATTTCGAGAGTGAGCGAAACTAATGAAAACATTGTTGGGGTAAAACCTAAAGGGAAAGACCTAGCACCAAATCCAATTTGCCATCTGATCTAACTTCTGGAGGCAGTCAAAATGATCCTTAGAATTCTTCCTACCTTATTCCTGTGCTGAGATACAGCTGCTCCAACCTGCTGTAAAATGCTTGATTTCGAGAGTGAGCGAAACTAATGAAAAACATTGTTGGGGTAAAACCTAAAGGGAAAGACCTAGCACCAAATCCAATTTGCCATCTGATCTAACTTCTGGAGGCAGTCAAAATGAGCCTTAGAATTCTTCCTACCTTATTCCTGTGCTGAGATACAGGCTGCTCCAACCTGCTGTAAAATGCTTGATTTCGAGAGTGAGCGAAACTAATGAAAACATTGTTGGGGTAAAACCTAAAGGGAAAGACCTAGCACCAAATCCAATTTGCCATCTGATCTAACTTCTGGAGGCAGTCAAAATGAGCCATTTGAATTCTTCCCTACCTTATTCCTGTGCTGAGATACAGGCTGCTCCAACCTGCTGTAAAATGCTTGATTTCGAGAGTGAGCGAAACTAATGAAAACATTGTTGGGGTAAAACCTAAAGGGAAAGACCTAGCACCAAATCCAATTTGCCATCTGATCTAACTTCTGGAGGCAGTCAAAATGAGCCTTAGAATTCTTCCCTACCTTATTCCTGTGCTGAGATACAGGCTGCTCCAACCTGCTGTAAAATGCTTGATTTCGAGAGTGAGCGAAACTAATGAAAACATTGTTGGGGTAAAACCTAAAGGGAAAGACCTAGCACCAAATCCAATTTGCCATCTGATCTAACTTCTGGAGGCAGTCAAAATGATCCTTAGAATTCTTCCCTACCTTATTCCTGTGCTGAGATACAGGCTGCTCCAACCTGCTGTAAAATGCTTGATTTCGAGAGTGAGCGAAACTAATGAAAACATTGTTGGGGTAAAACCTAAAGGGAAAGACCTAGCACCAAATCCAATTTGCCATCTGATCTAACTTCTGGAGGCAGTCAAAATGAGCCTTAGAATTCTTCCCTACCTTATTCCTGTGCTGAGATACAGGCTGCTCCAACCTGCTGTAAAATGCTTGATTTCGAGAGTGAGCGAAACTAATGAAAACATTGTTGGGGTAAAACCTAAAGGGAAAGACCTAGCACCAAATCCAATTTGCCATCTGATCTAACTTCTGGAGGCAGTCAAAATGAGCCTTAGAATTCTTCCCTACCTTATTCCTGTGCTGAGATACAGGCTGCTCCAACCTGCTGTAAAATGCTTGATTTCGAGAGTGAGCGAAACTAATGAAAACATTGTTGGGGTAAAAACCTAAAGGGAAAGACCTAGCACCAAATCCAATTTGCCATCTGATCTAACTTCTGGAGGCAGTCAAAATGAGCCTTAGAATTCTTCCCTACCTTATTCCTGTGCTGAGATACAGGCTGCTCCAACCTGCTGTAAAATGCTTGATTTCGAGAGTGAGCGAAACTAATGAAAACATTGTTGGGGTAAAACCTAAAGGGAAAGACCTAGCACCAAATCCAATTCGCCATCTGATCTAACTTCTGGAGGCAGTCAAAATGAGCCTTAGAATTCTTCCCTACCTTATTCCTGTGCTGAGATACAGGCTGCTCCAACCTGCTGTAAAAATGCTTGATTTCGAGAGTGAGCGAAACTAATGAAAACATTGTTGGGGTAAAACCTAAAGGGAAAGACCTAGTACCAAATCCAATTTGCCATCTGATCTAACTTCTGGAGGCAGTCAAAATGAGCCTTAGAATTCTTCCCTACCTTATTCCTGTGCTGAGATACAGGCTGCTCCAACCTGCCGTAAAATGCTTGATTTCGAGAGTGAGCGAAACTAATGAAAACATTGTTGGGGTAAAACCTAAAGGGAAAGACCTAGCACCAAATCCAATTTGCCATCTGATCTAACTTCTGGAGGCAGTCAAAATGAGCCTTAGAATTCTTCCCTACCTTATTCCTGTGCTGAGATACAGGCTGCTCCAACCTGCTGTAAAATGCTTGATTTCGAGAGTGAGCGAAACTAATGAAAACATTGTTGGGGTAAAACCTAAAGGGAAAGACCTAGCACCAAATCCAATTCGCCATCTGATCTAACTTCTGGAGGCAGTCAAAATGATCCTTAGAATTCTTCCCTACCTTATTCCTGTGCTGAGATACAGGCTGCTCCAACCTGCTGTAAAATGCTTGATTTCGAGAGTGAGCGAAACTAATGAAAACATTGTTGGGGTAAAACCTAAAGGGAAAGACCTAGCACCAATCCAATTTGCCATCTGATCTAACTTCTGGAGGCAGTCAAAATGATCCTTAGAATTCTTCCCTACCTTATTCCTGTGCTGAGATACAGGCTGCTCCAACCTGCTGTAAAATGCTTGATTTCGAGAGTGAGCGAAACTAATGAAAACATTGTTGGGGTAAAACCTAAAGGGAAAGACCTAGCACCAAATCCAATTTGCCATCTGATCTAACTTCTGGAGGCAGTCAAAATGATCCTTAGAATTCTTCCCTACCTTATTCCTGTGCTGAGATACAGGCTGCTCCAACCTGCTGTAAAATGCTTGATTTCGAGAGTGAGCGAAACTAATGAAAACATTGTTGGGGTAAAACCTAAAGGGAAAGACCTAGCACCAAATCCAATTTGCCATCTGATCTAACTTCTGGAGGCAGTCAAAATGATCCTTAGAATTCTTCCCTACCTTATTCCTGTGCTGAGATACAGGCTGCTCCAACCTGCTGTAAAATGCTTGATTTCGAGAGTGAGCGAAACTAATGAAAACATTGTTGGGGTAAAACCTAAAGGGAAAGACCTAGCACCAAATCCAATTTGCCATCTGATCTAACTTCTGGAGGCAGTCAAAATGAGCCTTAGAATTCTTCCCTACCTTATTCCTGTGCTGAGATACAGGCTGCTCCAACCTGCTGTAAAATGCTTGATTTCGAGAGTGAGCGAAACTAATGAAAACATTGTTGGGGTAAAACCTAAAGGGAAAGACCTAGCACCAAATCCAATTTGCCATCTGATCTAACTTCTGGAGGCAGTCAAAATGAGCCTTAGAATTCTTCCCTACCTTATTCCTGTGCTGAGATACAGGCTGCTCCAACCTGCTGTAAAATGCTTGATTTCGAGAGTGAGCGAAACTAATGAAAACATTGTTGGGGTAAAACCTAAAGGGAAAGACCTAGCACCAAATCCAATTTGCCATCTGATCTAACTTCTGGAGGGCAGTCAAAATGAGCCTTAGAATTCTTCCCTACCTTATTCCTGTGCTGAGATACAGGCTGCTCCAACCTGCTGTAAAAATGCTTGATTTCGAGAGTGAGCGAAACTAATGAAAACATTGTTGGGGTAAAACCTAAAGGGAAAGACCTAGCACCAAATCCAATTTGCCATCTGATCTAACTTCTGGAGGCAGTCAAAATGAGCCTTAGAATTCTTCCCTACCTTATTCCTGTGCTGAGATACAGGCTGCTCCAACCTGCTGTAAAATGCTTGATTTCGAGAGTGAGCGAAACTAATGAAAACATTGTTGGGGTAAAACCTAAAGGGAAAGACCTAGCACCAAATCCAATTTGCCATCTGATCTAACTTCTGGAGGCAGTCAAAATGAGCCTTAGAATTCTTCCCTACCTTATTCCTGTGCTGAGATACAGGCTGCTCCAACCTGCTGTAAAATGCTTGATTTCGAGAGTGAGCGAAACTAATGAAAACATTGTTGGGGTAAAACCTAAAGGGAAAGACCTAGCACCAAATCCAATTTGCCATCTGATCTAACTTCTGGAGGCAGTCAAAATGATCCTTAGAATTCTTCCCTACCTTATTCCTGTGCTGAGATACAGGCTGCTCCAACCTGCTGTAAAATGCTTGATTTCGAGAGTGAGCGAAACTAATGAAAACATTGTTGGGGTAAAACCTAAAGGGAAAGACCTAGCACCAAATGCAATTTGCCATCTGATCTAACTTCTGGAGGCAGTCAAAATGAGCCTTAGAATTCTTCCCTACCTTATTCCTGTGCTGAGATACAGGCTGCTCCAACCTGCTGTAAAATGCTTGATTTCGAGAGTGAGCGAAACTAATGAAAACATTGTTGGGGTAAAACCTAAAGGGAAAGACCTAGCACCAAATCCAATTTGCCATCTGATCTAACTTCTGGAGGCAGTCAAAATGAGCCTTAAGAATTCTTCCCTACCTTATTCCCTGTGCTGAGATACAGGCTGCTCCAACCTGCTGTAAAATGCTTGATTTCGAGAGTGAGCGAAACTAATGAAAACATTGTTGGGGTAAAACCTAAAGGGAAAGACCTAGCACCAAATCCAATTTGCCATCTGATCTAACTTCTGGAGGCAGTCAAAATGAGCATTTGAATTCTTCCCTACCTTATTCCTGTGCTGAGATACAGGCTGCTCCAACCTGCTGTAAAATGCTTGATTTCGAGAGTGAGCGAAACTAATGAAAACATTGTTGGGGTAAAACCTAAAGGGAAAGACCTAGCACCAAATCCAATTTGCCATCTGATCTAACTTCTGGAGGCAGTCAAAAATGAGCCTTAGAATTCTTCCCTACCTTATTCCTGTGCTGAGATACAGGCTGCTCCAACCTGCTGTAAAATGCTTGATTTCGAGAGTGAGCGAAACTAATGAAAACATTGTTGGGGTAAAACCTAAAGGGAAAGACCTAGCACCAAATCCAATTTGCCATCTGATCTAACTTCTGGAGGCAGTCAAAATGAGCCTTAGAATTCTTCCCTACCTTATTCCTGTGCTGAGATACAGGCTGCTCCAACCTGCTGTAAAATGCTTGATTTCGAGAGTGAGCGAAACTAATGAAAACATTGTTGGGGTAAAACCTAAAGGGAAAGACCTAGCACCAAATCCAATTTGCCATCTGATCTAACTTCTGGAGGCAGTCAAAATGAGCCTTAGAATTCTTCCTACCTTATTCCTGTGCTGAGATACAGGCTGCTCCAACCTGCTGTAAAATGCTTGATTTCGAGAGTGAGCGAAACTAATGAAAACATTGTTGGGGTAAAACCTAAAGGGAAAGGACCTAGCACCAAATCCAATTTGCCATCTGATCTAACTTCTGGAGGCAGTCAAAATGAGCCTTAGAATTCTTCCCTACCTTATTCCTGTGCTGAGATACAGGCTGCTCCAACCTGCTGTAAAATGCTTGATTTCGAGAGTGAGCGAAACTAATGAAAACATTGTTGGGGTAAAACCTAAAGGGAAAGACCTAGCACCAAATCCAATTTGCCATCTGATCTAACTTCTGGAGGCAGTCAAAATGAGCCTTAGAATTCTTCCCCTACCTTATTCCTGTGCT
>NW_027145252.1:0-25428 GCF_026170545.1 Melanerpes formicivorus | reverse complement strand
CATCTGATCTAACTTCTGGAGGCAGTCAAAATGAGCATTTGAATTCCTTCCCTACCTTATTCCTGTGCTGAGATACAGGCTGCTCCAACCTGCTGTAAAATGCTTGATTTCGAGAGTGAGCGAAACTAATGAAAACATTGTTGGGGTAAAACCTAAAGGGAAAGACCTAGCACCAAATCCAATTTGCCATCTGATCTAACTTCTGGAGGCAGTCAAAAATGAGCCTTAGAATTCTTCCCTACCTTATTCCTGTGCTGAGATACAGGCTGCTCCAACCTGCTGTAAAATGCTTGATTTCGAGAGTGAGCGAAACTAATGAAAACATTGTTGGGGTAAAACCTAAAGGGAAAGACTTAGCACCAAATCCAATTTGCCATCTGATCTAACTTCTGGAGGCAGTCAAAATGATCCTTAGAATTCTTCCCTACCTTATTCCTGTGCTGAGATACAGGCTGCTCCAACCTGCTGTAAAATGCTTGATTTCGAGAGTGAGCGAAACTAATGAAAACATTGTTGGGGTAAAACCTAAAGGGAAAGACCTAGCACCAAATCCAATTTGCCATCTGATCTAACTTCTGGAGGCAGTCAAAATGAGCCTTAGAATTCTTCCCTACCTTATTCCTGTGCTGAGATACAGGCTGCTCCAACCTGCTGTAAAATGCTTGATTTCGAGAGTGTGAGCGAAACTAATGAAAACATTGTTGGGGTAAAACCTAAAGGGAAAGACCTAGCACCAAATCCAATTTGCCATCTGATCTAACCTTCTGGAGGCAGTCAAAATGAGCCTTAGAATTCCTTCCCTACCTTATTCCTGTGCTGAGATACAGGCTGCTCCAACCTGCTGTAAAATGCTTGATTTCGAGAGTGAGCGAAACTAATGAAAACATTGTTGGGGTAAAACCTAAAGGGAAAGACCTAGCACCAAATCCAATTTGCCATCTGATCTAACTTCTGGAGGGCAGTCAAAATGAGTATTTGAATTCTTCCCCTACCTTATTCCTGTGCTGAGATACAGGCTGCTCCAACCTGCTGTAAAATGCTTGATTTCGAGAGTGAGCGAAACTAATGAAAACATTGTTGGGGTAAAACCTAAAGGGAAAGACCTAGCACCAAATCCAATTTGCCATCTGATCTAACTTCTGGAGGCAGTCAAAATGATCCTTAGAATTCTTCCCATACCTTATTCCTGTGCTGAGATACAGGCTGCTCCAACCTGCTGTAAAATGCTTGATTTCGAGAGTGAGCGAAACTAATGAAAACATTGTTGGGGTAAAACCTAAAGGAAAGACCTAGCACCAAATCCAATTTGCCATCTGATCTAACTTCTGGAGGCAGTCAAAATGAGCATTTGAATTCTTCCCTACCTTATTCCTGTGCTGAGATACAGGCTGCTCCAACCTGCTGTAAAATGCTTGATTTCGAGAGTGAGCGAAACTAATGAAAACATTGTTGGGGTAAAACCTAAAGGGAAAGACCTAGCACCAAATCCAATTTGCCATCTGATCTAACTTCTGGAGGCAGTCAAAATGAGCCTTAGAATTCTTCCCTACCTTATTCCTGTGCTGAGATACAGGCTGCTCCAACCTGCTGTAAAATGCTTGATTTCGAGAGTGAGCGAAAACTAATGAAAACATTGTTGGGGTAAAACCTAAAGGGAAAGACCTAGCACCAAATCCAATTTGCCATCTGATCTAACTTCTGGAGGCAGTCAAAATGATCCCTTAGAATTCTTCCCTACCTTATTCCTGTGCTGAGATACAGGCTGCTCCAACCTGCTGTAAAATGCTTGATTTCGAGAGTGAGCGAAACTAATGAAAACATTGTTGGGGTAAAAACCTAAAGGGAAAGACCTAGCACCAAATCCAATTTGCCATCTGATCTAACTTCTGGAGGCAGTCAAAATGAGCCTTAGAATTCTTCCCTACCTTATTCCTGTGCTGAGATACAGGCTGCTCCAACCTGCTGTAAAATGCTTGATTTCGAGAGTGAGCGAAACTAATGAAAACATTGTTGGGGTAAAACCTAAAGGGAAAGACCTAGCACCAAATCCAATTTGCCATCTGATCTAACTTCTGGAGGCAGTCAAAATGAGCATTTGAATTCTTCCCTACCTTATTCCTGTGCTGAGATACAGGCTGCTCCAACCTGCTGTAAAATGCTTGATTTCGAGTAGTGAGCGAAACTAATGAAAACATTGTTGGGGTAAAACCTAAAGGGAAAGACCTAGCACCAAATCCAATTTGCCATCTGATCTAACTTCTGGAGGCAGTCAAAATGATCCTTAGAATTCTTCCCTACCTTATTCCTGTGCTGAGATACAGGCTGCTCCAACCTGCTGTAAAATGCTTGATTTCGAGAGTGAGCGAAACTAATGAAAACATTGTTGGGGTAAAACCTAAAGGGAAAGACCTAGCACCAAATCCAATTTGCCATCTGATCTAACTTCTGGAGGCAGTCCAAATGAGCATTTGAATTCTTCCCTACCTTATTCCTGTGCTGAGATACAGGCTGCTCCAACCTGCTGTAAAATGCTTGATTTCGAGAGTGAGCAAAACTAATGAAAACATTGTTGGGGTAAAACCTAAAGGGAAAGACCTAGCACCAAATCCAATTTGCCATCTGATCTAACTTCTGGAGGCAGTCAAAATGATCCTTAGAATTCTTCCCTACCTTATTCCTGTGCTGAGATACAGGCTGCTCCAACCTGCTGTAAAATGCTTGATTTCGAGAGTGAGCAAAACTAATGAAAACATTGTTGGGGTAAAACCTAAAGGGAAAGACCTAGCACCAAATCCAATTTGCCATCTGATCTAACTTCTGGAGGCAGTCAAAATGATCCTTAGAATTCTTCCCTACCTTATTCCTGTGCTGAGATACAGGCTGCTCCAACCTGCTGTAAAATGCTTGATTTCGAGAGTGAGCGAAACTAATGAAAACATTGTTGGGGGTAAAACCTAAAGGGAAAGACCTAGCACCAAATCCAATTTGCCATCTGATCTAACTTCTGGAGGCAGTCAAAATGATCCTTAGAATTCTTCCCTACCTTATTCCTGTGCTGAGATACAGGCTGCTCCAACCTGCTGTAAAATGCTTGATTTCGAGAGTGAGCGAAACTAATGAAAACATTGTTGGGGCAAAACCTAAAGGGAAAGACCTAGCACCAAATCCAATTTGCCATCTGATCTAACTTCTGGAGGCAGTCAAAATGATCCTTAGAATTCTTCCCTACCTTATTCCTGTGCTGAGATACAGGCTGCTCCAACCTGCTGTAAAATGCTTGATTTCGAGAGTGAGCGAAACTAATGAAAACATTGTTGGGTAAAACCTAAAGGGAAAGACCTAGCACCAAATCCAATTTGCCATCTGATCTAACTTCTGGAGGCAGTCAAAATGAGCATTTGAATTCTTCCCTACCTTATTCCTGTGCTGAGATACAGGCTGCTCCAACCTGCTGTAAAATGCTTGATTTCGAGAGTGAGCGAAACTAATGAAAACATTGTTGGGGGTAAAACCTAAAGGGAAAGACCTAGCACCAAATCCAATTTGCCATCTGATCTAACTTCTGGAGGCAGTCAAAATGATCCTTAGAATTCTTCCCTACCTTATTCCTGTGCTGAGATACAGGCTGCTCCAACCTGCTGTAAAATGCTTGATTTCGAGAGTGAGCGAAACTAATGAAAACATTGTTGGGGTAAAACCTAAAGGGGAAAGACCTAGCACCAAATCCAATTTGCCATCTGATCTAACTTCTGGAGGCAGTCAAAATGATCCTTAGAATTCTTCCCTACCTTATTCCTGTGCTGAGATACAGGCTGCTCCAACCTGCTGTAAAATGCTTGATTTCGAGAGTGAGCGAAACTAATGAAAACATTGTTGGGGTAAAACCTAAAGGGAAAGACCTAGCACCAAATCCAATTTGCCATCTGATCTAACTTCTGGAGGCAGTCAAAATGAGCATTTGAATTCTTCCCTACCTTATTCCTGTGCTGAGATACAGGCTGCTCCAACCTGCTGTAAAATGCTTGATTTCGAGAGTGAGCGAAACTAATGAAAAACATTGTTGGGGTAAAACCTAAAGGGAAAGACCTAGCACCAAATCCAATTTGCCATCTGATCTAACTTCTGGAGGCAGTCAAAATGATCCTTAGAATTCTTCCCTACCTTATTCCTGTGCTGAGATACAGGCTGCTCCAACCTGCTGTAAAAATGCTTGATTTCGAGAGTGAGCGAAACTAATGAAAACATTGTTGGGGGTAAAACCTAAAGGGAAAGACCTAGCACCAAATCCAATTTGCCATCTGATCTAACTTCTGGAGGCAGTCAAAATGATCCTTAGAATTCCTTCCCTACCTTATTCCTGTGCTGAGATACAGGCTGCTCCAACCTGCTGTAAAATGCTTTGATTTCGAGAGTGAGCGAAACTAATGAAAACATTGTTGGGGTAAAACCTAAAGGGAAAGACCTAGCACCAAATCCAATTTGCCATCTGATCTAACTTCTGGAGGCAGTCAAAATGAGCCTTAGAATTCTTCCCTACCTTATTCCTGTGCTGAGATACAGGCTGCTCCAACCTGCTGTAAAATGCTTGATTTCGAGAGTGAGCGAAACTAATGAAAAACATTGTTGGGGTAAAACCTAAAGGGAAAGACCTAGCACCAAATCCAATTTGCCATCTGATCTAACTTCTGGAGGCAGTCAAAATGATCCTTAGAATTCTTCCCTACCTTATTCCTGTGCTGAGATACAGGCTGCTCCAACCTGCTGTAAAATGCTTGATTTCGAGAGTGAGCGAAACTAATGAAAAACATTGTTGGGGCAAAACCTAAAGGGAAAGACCTAGCACCAAATCCAATTTGCCATCTGATCTAACTTCTGGAGGCAGTCAAAATGATCCTTAGAATTCTTCCCTACCTTATTCCTGTGCTGAGATACAGGCTGCTCCAACCTGCTGTAAAATGCTTGATTTCGAGAGTGAGCGAAACTAATGAAAACATTGTTGGGGTAAAACCTAAAGGGAAAGACCTAGCACCAAATCCAATTTGCCATCTGATCTAACTTCTGGAGGCAGTCAAAATGAGCATTTGAATTCTTCCCTACCTTATTCCTGTGCTGAGATACAGGCTGCTCCAACCTGCTGTAAAATGCTTGATTTCGAGAGTGAGCGAAACTAATGAAAACATTGTTGGGGTAAAACCTAAAGGGAAAGACCTAGCACCAAATCCAATTTGCCATCTGATCTAACTTCTGGAGGCAGTCAAAATGATCCTTAGAATTCTTCCCTACCTTATTCCTGTGCTGAGATACAGGCTGCTCCAACCTGCTGTAAAATGCTTGATTTCGAGAGTGAGCGAAACTAATGAAAAACATTTGTTGGGGTAAAACCTAAAGGGAAAGACCTAGCACCAAATCCAATTTGCCATCTGATCTAACTTCTGGAGGCAGTCAAAATGATCCTTAGAATTCTTCCCTACCTTATTCCTGTGCTGAGATACAGGCTGCTCCAACCTGCTGTAAAATGCTTGATTTCGAGAGTGAGCGAAACTAATGAAAACATTGTTGGGGTAAAACCTAAAGGGAAAGACCTAGCACCAAATCCAATTTGCCATCTGATCTAACTTCTGGAGGCAGTCAAAATGAGCATTTGAATTCTTCCCTACCTTATTCCTGTGCTGAGATACAGGCTGCTCCAACCTGCTGTAAAATGCTTGATTTCGAGAGTGAGCGAAACTAATGAAAACATTGTTGGGGTAAAACCTAAAGGGAAAGACCTAGCACCAAATCCAATTTGCCATCTGATCTAACTTCTGGAGGCAGTCAAAATGATCCTTAGAATTCTTCCCTACCTTATTCCTGTGCTGAGATACAGGCTGCTCCAACCTGCTGTAAAATGCTTGATTTCGAGAGTGAGCGAAACTAATGAAAACATTGTTGGGGTAAAACCTAAAGGGAAAGACCTAGCACCAAATCCAATTTGCCATCTGATCTAACTTCTGGAGGCAGTCAAAATGATCCTTAGAATTCTTCCCTACCTTATTCCTGTGCTGAGATACAGGCTGCTCCAACCTGCTGTAAAATGCTTGATTTCGAGAGTGAGCGAAACTAATGAAAACATTGTTGGGGTAAAACCTAAAGGGAAAGACCTAGCACCAAATCCAATTTGCCATCTGATCTAACTTCTGGGAGGCAGTCAAAATGAGCCTTAGAATTCTTCCCTACCTTATTCCTGTGCTGAGATACAGGCTGCTCCAACCTGCTGTAAAATGCTTGATTTCGAGAGTGAGCGAAACTAATGAAAACATTGTTGGGGGTAAAACCTAAAGGGAAAGACCTAGCACCAAATCCAATTTGCCATCTGATCTAACTTCTGGAGGCAGTCAAAATGAGCCTTAGAATTCTTCCCTACCTTATTCCTGTGCTGAGATACAGGCTGCTCCAACCTGCTGTAAAATGCTTGATTTCGAGAGTGAGCGAAACTAATGAAAACATTGTTGGGGTAAAACCTAAAGGGAAAGACCTAGCACCAAATCCAATTTGCCATCTGATCTAACTTCTGGAGGCAGTCAAAATGAGCCTTAGAATTCTTCCCTACCTTATTCCTGTGCTGAGATACAGGCTGCTCCAACCTGCTGTAAAATGCTTGATTTCGAGAGTGAGCGAAACTAATGAAAACATTGTTGGGGTAAAACCTAAAGGGAAAGGCCTAGCACCAAATCCAATTTGCCATCTGATCTAACTTCTGGAGGCAGTCAAAATGAGCCTTAGAATTCTTCCCTACCTTATTCCTGTGCTGAGATACAGGCTGCTCCAACCTGCTGTAAAATGCTTGATTTCGAGAGTGAGCGAAACTAATGAAAACATTGTTGGGGTAAAACCTAAAGGGAAAGACCTAGCACCAAATCCAATTTGCCATCTGATCTAACTTCTGGAGGCAGTCAAAATGAGCCTTAGAATTCCTTCCCTACCTTATTCCTGTGCTGAGATACAGGCTGCTCCAACCTGCTGTAAAATGCTTGATTTCGAGAGTGAGCGAAAACTAATGAAAACATTGTTGGGGTAAAACCTAAAGGGGAAAGACCTAGCACCAAATCCAATTTGCCATCTGATCTAACTTCTGGAGGCAGTCAAAATGAGCCTTAGAATTCTTCCCTACCTTATTCCTGTGCTGAGATACAGGCTGCTCCAACCTGCTGTAAAATGCTTGATTTCGAGAGTGAGCGAAACTAATGAAAACATTGTTGGGGTAAAACCTAAAGGGAAAGACCTAGCACCAAATCCAATTTGCCATCTGATCTAACTTCTGGAGGCAGTCAAAATGATCCTTAGAATTCTTCCCTACCTTATTCCTGTGCTGAGATACAGGCTGCTCCAACCTGCTGTAAAAATGCTTGATTTCGAGAGTGAGCGAAACTAATGAAAACATTGTTGGGGTAAAACCTAAAGGGAAAGACCTAGCACCAAATCCAATTTGCCATCTGATCTAACTTCTGGAGGCAGTCAAAATGAGTATTTGAATTCTTCCCTACCTTATTCCTGTGCTGAGATACAGGCTGCTCCAACCTGCTGTAAAATGCTTGATTTCGAGAGTGAGCAAAACTAATGAAAACATTGTTGGGGTAAAACCTAAAGGGAAAGACCTAGCACCAAATCCAATTTGCCATCTGATCTAACTTCTGGAGGCAGTCAAAATGATCCTTAGAATTCTTCCCTATCTTATTCCTGTGCTGAGATACAGGCTGCTCCAACCTGCTGTAAAATGCTTGATTTCGAGAGTGAGCGAAACTAATGAAAACATTGTTGGGGTAAAACCTAAAGGGAAAGACCTAGCACCAAATCCAATTTGCCATCTGATCTAACTTCTGGAGGCAGTCAAAATGATCCTTAGAATTCTTCCCTACCTTATTCCTGTGCTGAGATACAGGCTGCTCCAACCTGCTGTAAAATGCTTGATTTCGAGAGTGAGCGAAACTAATGAAAACATTGTTGGGGTAAAACCTAAAGGGAAAGACCTAGCACCAAATCCAATTTGCCATCTGATCTAACTTCTGGAGGCAGTCAAAATGAGCATTTGAATTCTTCCCTACCTTATTCCTGTGCTGAGATACAGGCTGCTCCAACCTGCTGTAAAATGCTTGATTTCGAGAGTGAGCGAAACTAATGAAAAACATTGTTGGGGTAAAACCTAAAGGGAAAGACCTAGCACCAAATCCAATTTGCCATCTGATCTAACTTCTGGAGGCAGTCAAAATGAGCATTTGAATTCTTCCCTACCTTATTCCTGTGCTGAGATACAGGCTGCTCCAACCTGCTGTAAAATGCTTGATTTCGAGAGTGAGCGAAACTAATGAAAACATTGTTGGGGTAAAACCTAAAGGGAAAGACCTAGCACCAAATCCAATTTGCCATCTGATCTAACTTCTGGAGGCAGTCAAAATGAGCCTTAGAATTCTTCCCTACCTTATTCCTGTGCTGAGATACAGGCTGCTCCAACCTGCTGTAAAATGCTTGATTTCGAGAGTGAGCGAAACTAATGAAAACATTGTTGGGGTAAAACCTAAAAGGGAAAGACCTAGCACCAAATCCAATTTGCCATCTGATCTAACTTCTGGAGGCAGTCAAAATGAGCCTTAGAATTCTTCCCTACCTTATTCCTGTGCTGAGATACAGGCTGCTCCAACCTGCTGTAAAATGCTTGATTTCGAGAGTGAGCGAAACTAATGAAAACATTGTTGGGGTAAAACCTAAAGGGAAAGACCTAGCACCAAATCCAATTTGCCATCTGATCTAACTTCTGGAGGCAGTCAAAATGATCCTTAGAATTCTTCCCTACCTTATTCCTGTGCTGAGATACAGGCTGCTCCAACCTGCTGTAAAATGCTTGATTTCGAGAGTGAGCGAAACTAATGAAAACATTGTTGGGGTAAAACCTAAAGGGAAAGACCTAGCACCAAATCCAATTTGCCATCTGATCTAACTTCTGGAGGCAGTCAAAATGAGCCTTAGAATTCTTCCCTACCTTATTCCTGTGCTGAGATACAGGCTGCTCCAACCTGCTGTAAAATGCTTGATTTCGAGAGTGAGCGAAACTAATGAAAACATTGTTGGGGTAAAACCTAAAGGGAAAGACCTAGCACCAAATCCAATTTGCCATCTGGTCTAACTTCTGGAGGCAGTCAAAATGATCCTTAGAATTCTTCCCTACCTTATTCCTGTGCTGAGATACAGGCTGCTCCAACCTGCTGTAAAATGCTTGATTTCGAGAGTGAGCGAAACTAATGAAAACATTGTTGGGGTAAAACCTAAAGGGAAAGACCTAGCACCAAATCCAATTTGCCATCTGATCTAACTTCTGGAGGCAGTCAAAATGATCCTTAGAATTCTTCCCTACCTTATTCCTGTGCTGAGATACAGGCTGCTCCAACCTGCTGTAAAATGCTTGATTTCGAGAGTGAGCGAAACTAATGAAAACATTGTTGGGGTAAAACCTAAAGGGAAAGACCTAGCACCAAATCCAATTTGCCATCTGATCTAACTTCTGGAGGCAGTCAAAATGAGCATTTGAATTCTTCCCTACCTTATTCCTGTGCTGAGATACAGGCTGCTCCAACCTGCTGTAAAATGCTTGATTTCGAGAGTGAGCGAAACTAATGAAAACATTGTTGGGGTAAAACCTAAAGGGAAAGACCTAGCACCAAATCCAATTTGCCATCTGATCTAACTTCTGGAGGCAGTCAAAATGAGCCTTAGAATTCTTCCCTACCTTATTCCTGTGCTGAGATACAGGCTGCTCCAACCTGCTGTAAAATGCTTGATTTCGAGAGTGAGCGAAACTAATGAAAACATTGTTGGGGTAAAACCTAAAGGGAAAGACCTAGCACCAAATCCAATTTGCCATCTGATCTAACTTCTGGAGGCAGTCAAAATGAGCATTTGAATTCTTCCCTACCTTATTCCTGTGCTGAGATACAGGCTGCTCCAACCTGCTGTAAAATGCTTGATTTCGAGAGTGAGCAAAACTAATGAAAACATTGTTGGGGTAAAACCTAAAGGGAAAGACCTAGCACCAAATCCAATTTGCCATCTGATCTAACTTCTGGAGGCAGTCAAAATGATCCTTAGAATTCTTCCCTACCTTATTCCTGTGCTGAGATACAGGCTGCTCCAACCTGCTGTAAAATGCTTGATTTCGAGAGTGAGCGAAACTAATGAAAACATTGTTGGGGTAAAACCTAAAGGGAAAGACCTAGCACCAAATCCAATTTGCCATCTGATCTAACTTCTGGAGGCAGTCAAAATGATCCTTAGAATTCTTCCCTACCTTATTCCTGTGCTGAGATACAGGCTGCTCCAACCTGCTGTAAAATGCTTGATTTCGAGAGTGAGCGAAACTAATGAAAACATTGTTGGGGTAAAACCTAAAGGGAAAGACCTAGCACCAAATCCAATTTGCCATCTGATCTAACTTCTGGAGGCAGTCAAAATGATCCTTAGAATTCTTCCCTACCTTATTCCTGTGCTGAGATACAGGCTGCTCCAACCTGCTGTAAAATGCTTGATTTCGAGAGTGAGCGAAACTAATGAAAACATTGTTGGGGTAAAACCTAAAGGGAAAGACCTAGCACCAAATCCAATTTGCCATCTGATCTAACTTCTGGAGGCAGTCAAAATGAGCATTTGAATTCTTCCCTACCTTATTCCTGTGCTGAGATACAGGCTGCTCCAACCTGCTGTAAAATGCTTGATTTCGAGAGTGAGCGAAACTAATGAAAACATTGTTGGGGTAAAACCTAAAGGGAAAGACCTAGCACCAAATCCAATTTGCCATCTGATCTAACTTCTGGAGGCAGTCAAAATGAGCCTTAGAATTCTTCCCTACCTTATTCCTGTGCTGAGATACAGGCTGCTCCAACCTGCTGTAAAATGCTTGATTTCGAGAGTGAGCGAAACTAATGAAAACATTGTTGGGGTAAAACCTAAAGGGAAAGACCTAGCACCAAATCCAATTTGCCATCTGATCTAACTTCTGGAGGCAGTCAAAATGATCCTTAGAATTCTTCCCTACCTTATTCCTGTGCTGAGATACAGGCTGCTCCAACCTGCTGTAAAATGCTTGATTTCGAGAGTGAGCGAAACTAATGAAAACATTGTTGGGGTAAAACCTAAAGGGAAAGACCTAGCACCAAATCCAATTTGCCATCTGATCTAACTTCTGGAGGCAGTCAAAATGAGCCTTAGAATTCTTCCCTACCTTATTCCTGTGCTGAGATACAGGCTGCTCCAACCTGCTGTAAAATGCTTGATTTCGAGAGTGAGCGAAACTAATGAAAACATTGTTGGGGTAAAACCTAAAGGGAAAGACCTAGCACCAAATCCAATTTGCCATCTGATCTAACTTCTGGAGGCAGTCAAAATGATCCTTAGAATTCTTCCCTACCTTATTCCTGTGCTGAGATACAGGCTGCTCCAACCTGCTGTAAAATGCTTGATTTCGAGAGTGAGCGAAACTAATGAAAACATTGTTGGGGCAAAACCTAAAGGGAAAGACCTAGCACCAAATCCAATTTGCCATCTGATCTAACTTCTGGAGGCAGTCAAAATGATCCTTAGAATTCTTCCCTACCTTATTCCTGTGCTGAGATACAGGCTGCTCCAACCTGCTGTAAAATGCTTGATTTCGAGAGTGAGCGAAACTAATGAAAACATTGTTGGGGTAAAACCTAAAGGGAAAGACCTAGCACCAAATCCAATTTGCCATCTGATCTAACTTCTGGAGGCAGTCAAAATGAGCATTTGAATTCTTCCCTACCTTATTCCTGTGCTGAGATACAGGCTGCTCCAACCTGCTGTAAAATGCTTGATTTCGAGAGTGAGCGAAACTAATGAAAACATTGTTGGGGTAAAACCTAAAGGGAAAGACCTAGCACCAAATCCAATTTGCCATCTGATCTAACTTCTGGAGGCAGTCAAAATGATCCTTAGAATTCTTCCCTACCTTATTCCTGTGCTGAGATACAGGCTGCTCCAACCTGCTGTAAAATGCTTGATTTCGAGAGTGAGCGAAACTAATGAAAACATTGTTGGGGTAAAACCTAAAGGGAAAGACCTAGCACCAAATCCAATTTGCCATCTGATCTAACTTCTGGAGGCAGTCAAAATGATCCTTAGAATTCTTCCCTACCTTATTCCTGTGCTGAGATACAGGCTGCTCCAACCTGCTGTAAAATGCTTGATTTCGAGAGTGAGCGAAACTAATGAAAACATTGTTGGGGTAAAACCTAAAGGGAAAGACCTAGCACCAAATCCAATTTGCCATCTGATCTAACTTCTGGAGGCAGTCAAAATGATCCTTAGAATTCTTCCCTACCTTATTCCTGTGCTGAGATACAGGCTGCTCCAACCTGCTGTAAAATGCTTGATTTCGAGAGTGAGCGAAACTAATGAAAACATTGTTGGGGTAAAACCTAAAGGGAAAGACCTAGCACCAAATCCAATTTGCCATCTGATCTAACTTCTGGAGGCAGTCAAAATGAGCCTTAGAATTCTTCCCTACCTTATTCCTGTGCTGAGATACAGGCTGCTCCAACCTGCTGTAAAATGCTTGATTTCGAGAGTGAGCGAAACTAATGAAAACATTGTTGGGGTAAAACCTAAAGGGAAAGACCTAGCACCAAATCCAATTTGCCATCTGATCTAACTTCTGGAGGCAGTCAAAATGATCCTTAGAATTCTTCCCTACCTTATTCCTGTGCTGAGATACAGGCTGCTCCAACCTGCTGTAAAATGCTTGATTTCGAGAGTGAGCGAAACTAATGAAAACATTGTTGGGGTAAAACCTAAAGGGAAAGACCTAGCACCAAATCCAATTTGCCATCTGATCTAACTTCTGGAGGCAGTCAAAATGAGCCTTAGAATTCTTCCCTACCTTATTCCTGTGCTGAGATACAGGCTGCTCCAACCTGCTGTAAAATGCTTGATTTCGAGAGTGAGCGAAACTAATGAAAACATTGTTGGGGTAAAACCTAAAGGGAAAGGCCTAGCACCAAATCCAATTTGCCATCTGATCTAACTTCTGGAGGCAGTCAAAATGAGCCTTAGAATTCTTCCCTACCTTATTCCTGTGCTGAGATACAGGCTGCTCCAACCTGCTGTAAAATGCTTGATTTCGAGAGTGAGCGAAACTAATGAAAACATTGTTGGGGTAAAACCTAAAGGGAAAGACCTAGCACCAAATCCAATTTGCCATCTGATCTAACTTCTGGAGGCAGTCAAAATGATCCTTAGAATTCTTCCCTACCTTATTCCTGTGCTGAGATACAGGCTGCTCCAACCTGCTGTAAAATGCTTGATTTCGAGAGTGAGCGAAACTAATGAAAACATTGTTGGGGTAAAACCTAAAGGGAAAGACCTAGCACCAAATCCAATTTGCCATCTGGTCTAACTTCTGGAGGCAGTCAAAATGATCCTTAGAATTCTTCCCTACCTTATTCCTGTGCTGAGATACAGGCTGCTCCAACCTGCTGTAAAATGCTTGATTTCGAGAGTGAGCGAAACTAATGAAAACATTGTTGGGGTAAAACCTAAAGGGAAAGGCCTAGCACCAAATCCAATTTGCCATCTGATCTAACTTCTGGAGGCAGTCAAAATGAGCCTTAGAATTCTTCCCTACCTTATTCCTGTGCTGAGATACAGGCTGCTCCAACCTGCTGTAAAATGCTTGATTTCGAGAGTGAGCGAAACTAATGAAAACATTGTTGGGGTAAAACCTAAAGGGAAAGACCTAGCACCAAATCCAATTTGCCATCTGATCTAACTTCTGGAGGCAGTCAAAATGATCCTTAGAATTCTTCCCTACCTTATTCCTGTGCTGAGATACAGGCTGCTCCAACCTGCTGTAAAATGCTTGATTTCGAGAGTGAGCGAAACTAATGAAAACATTGTTGGGGTAAAACCTAAAGGGAAAGACCTAGCACCAAATCCAATTTGCCATCTGGTCTAACTTCTGGAGGCAGTCAAAATGATCCTTAGAATTCTTCCCTACCTTATTCCTGTGCTGAGATACAGGCTGCTCCAACCTGCTGTAAAATGCTTGATTTCGAGAGTGAGCGAAACTAATGAAAACATTGTTGGGGTAAAACCTAAAGGGAAAGACCTAGCACCAAATCCAATTTGCCATCTGATCTAACTTCTGGAGGCAGTCAAAATGATCCTTAGAATTCTTCCCTACCTTATTCCTGTGCTGAGATACAGGCTGCTCCAACCTGCTGTAAAATGCTTGATTTCGAGAGTGAGCGAAACTAATGAAAACATTGTTGGGGTAAAACCTAAAGGGAAAGACCTAGCACCAAATCCAATTTGCCATCTGATCTAACTTCTGGAGGCAGTCAAAATGATCCTTAGAATTCTTCCCTACCTTATTCCTGTGCTGAGATACAGGCTGCTCCAACCTGCTGTAAAATGCTTGATTTCGAGAGTGAGCGAAACTAATGAAAACATTGTTGGGGTAAAACCTAAAGGGAAAGACCTAGCACCAAATCCAATTTGCCATCTGATCTAACTTCTGGAGGCAGTCAAAATGAGCATTTGAATTCTTCCCTACCTTATTCCTGTGCTGAGATACAGGCTGCTCCAACCTGCTGTAAAATGCTTGATTTCGAGAGTGAGCGAAACTAATGAAAACATTGTTGGGGTAAAACCTAAAGGGAAAGACCTAGCACCAAATCCAATTTGCCATCTGATCTAACTTCTGGAGGCAGTCAAAATGAGCATTTGAATTCTTCCCTACCTTATTCCTGTGCTGAGATACAGGCTGCTCCAACCTGCTGTAAAATGCTTGATTTCGAGAGTGAGCGAAACTAATGAAAACATTGTTGGGGTAAAACCTAAAGGGAAAGACCTAGCACCAAATCCAATTTGCCATCTGATCTAACTTCTGGAGGCAGTCAAAATGAGCATTTGAATTCTTCCCTACCTTATTCCTGTGCTGAGATACAGGCTGCTCCAACCTGCTGTAAAATGCTTGATTTCGAGAGTGAGCGAAACTAATGAAAACATTGTTGGGGTAAAACCTAAAGGGAAAGACCTAGCACCAAATCCAATTTGCCATCTGATCTAACTTCTGGAGGCAGTCAAAATGAGCCTTAGAATTCTTCCCTACCTTATTCCTGTGCTGAGATACAGGCTGCTCCAACCTGCTGTAAAATGCTTGATTTCGAGAGTGAGCAAAACTAATGAAAACATTGTTGGGGTAAAACCTAAAGGGAAAGACCTAGCACCAAATCCAATTTGCCATCTGATCTAACTTCTGGAGGCAGTCAAAATGATCCTTAGAATTCTTCCCTACCTTATTCCTGTGCTGAGATACAGGCTGCTCCAACCTGCTGTAAAATGCTTGATTTCGAGAGTGAGCGAAACTAATGAAAACATTGTTGGGGTAAAACCTAAAGGGAAAGACCTAGCACCAAATCCAATTTGCCATCTGATCTAACTTCTGGAGGCAGTCAAAATGATCCTTAGAATTCTTCCCTACCTTATTCCTGTGCTGAGATACAGGCTGCTCCAACCTGCTGTAAAATGCTTGATTTCGAGAGTGAGCGAAACTAATGAAAACATTGTTGGGGCAAAACCTAAAGGGAAAGACCTAGCACCAAATCCAATTTGCCATCTGATCTAACTTCTGGAGGCAGTCAAAATGATCCTTAGAATTCTTCCCTACCTTATTCCTGTGCTGAGATACAGGCTGCTCCAACCTGCTGTAAAATGCTTGATTTCGAGAGTGAGCGAAACTAATGAAAACATTGTTGGGGTAAAACCTAAAGGGAAAGACCTAGCACCAAATCCAATTTGCCATCTGATCTAACTTCTGGAGGCAGTCAAAATGAGCATTTGAATTCTTCCCTACCTTATTCCTGTGCTGAGATACAGGCTGCTCCAACCTGCTGTAAAATGCTTGATTTCGAGAGTGAGCGAAACTAATGAAAACATTGTTGGGGTAAAACCTAAAGGGAAAGACCTAGCACCAAATCCAATTTGCCATCTGATCTAACTTCTGGAGGCAGTCAAAATGATCCTTAGAATTCTTCCCTACCTTATTCCTGTGCTGAGATACAGGCTGCTCCAACCTGCTGTAAAATGCTTGATTTCGAGAGTGAGCGAAACTAATGAAAACATTGTTGGGGTAAAACCTAAAGGGAAAGACCTAGCACCAAATCCAATTTGCCATCTGATCTAACTTCTGGAGGCAGTCAAAATGAGCATTTGAATTCTTCCCTACCTTATTCCTGTGCTGAGATACAGGCTGCTCCAACCTGCTGTAAAATGCTTGATTTCGAGAGTGAGCGAAACTAATGAAAACATTGTTGGGGTAAAACCTAAAGGGAAAGACCTAGCACCAAATCCAATTTGCCATCTGATCTAACTTCTGGAGGCAGTCAAAATGATCCTTAGAATTCTTCCCTACCTTATTCCTGTGCTGAGATACAGGCTGCTCCAACCTGCTGTAAAATGCTTGATTTCGAGAGTGAGCGAAACTAATGAAAACATTGTTGGGGTAAAACCTAAAGGGAAAGACCTAGCACCAAATCCAATTTGCCATCTGATCTAACTTCTGGAGGCAGTCAAAATGATCCTTAGAATTCTTCCCTACCTTATTCCTGTGCTGAGATACAGGCTGCTCCAACCTGCTGTAAAATGCTTGATTTCGAGAGTGAGCGAAACTAATGAAAACATTGTTGGGGTAAAACCTAAAGGGAAAGACCTAGCACCAAATCCAATTTGCCATCTGATCTAACTTCTGGAGGCAGTCAAAATGATCCTTAGAATTCTTCCCTACCTTATTCCTGTGCTGAGATACAGGCTGCTCCAACCTGCTGTAAAATGCTTGATTTCGAGAGTGAGCGAAACTAATGAAAACATTGTTGGGGTAAAACCTAAAGGGAAAGACCTAGCACCAAATCCAATTTGCCATCTGGTCTAACTTCTGGAGGCAGTCAAAATGATCCTTAGAATTCTTCCCTACCTTATTCCTGTGCTGAGATACAGGCTGCTCCAACCTGCTGTAAAATGCTTGATTTCGAGAGTGAGCGAAACTAATGAAAACATTGTTGGGGTAAAACCTAAAGGGAAAGGCCTAGCACCAAATCCAATTTGCCATCTGATCTAACTTCTGGAGGCAGTCAAAATGAGCCTTAGAATTCTTCCCTACCTTATTCCTGTGCTGAGATACAGGCTGCTCCAACCTGCTGTAAAATGCTTGATTTCGAGAGTGAGCGAAACTAATGAAAACATTGTTGGGGTAAAACCTAAAGGGAAAGACCTAGCACCAAATCCAATTTGCCATCTGATCTAACTTCTGGAGGCAGTCAAAATGAGCCTTAGAATTCTTCCCTACCTTATTCCTGTGCTGAGATACAGGCTGCTCCAACCTGCTGTAAAATGCTTGATTTCGAGAGTGAGCGAAACTAATGAAAACATTGTTGGGGTAAAACCTAAAGGGAAAGACCTAGCACCAAATCCAATTTGCCATCTGGTCTAACTTCTGGAGGCAGTCAAAATGATCCTTAGAATTCTTCCCTACCTTATTCCTGTGCTGAGATACAGGCTGCTCCAACCTGCTGTAAAATGCTTGATTTCGAGAGTGAGCGAAACTAATGAAAACATTGTTGGGGTAAAACCTAAAGGGAAAGGCCTAGCACCAAATCCAATTTGCCATCTGATCTAACTTCTGGAGGCAGTCAAAATGAGCCTTAGAATTCTTCCCTACCTTATTGCTGTGCTGAGATACAGGCTGCTCCAACCTGCTGTAAAATGCTTGATTTCGAGAGTGAGCGAAAACTAATGAAAACATTGTTGGGGTAAAACCTAAAGGGAAAGACCTAGCACCAAATCCAATTTGCCATCTGATCTAACTTCTGGAGGCAGTCAAAATGAGCCTTAGAATTCTTCCCTACCTTATTCCTGTGCTGAGATACAGGCTGCTCCAACCTGCTGTAAAATGCTTGATTTCGAGAGTGAGCGAAACTAATGAAAACATTGTTGGGGTAAAACCTAAAGGGAAAGACCTAGCACCAAATCCAATTTGCCATCTGATCTAACTTCTGGAGGCAGTCAAAATGAGCCTTAGAATTCTTCCCTACCTTATTCCTGTGCTGAGATACAGGCTGCTCCAACCTGCTGTAAAATGCTTGATTTCGAGAGTGAGCGAAACTAATGAAAACATTGTTGGGGTAAAACCTAAAGGGAAAGACCTAGCACCAAATCCAATTTGCCATCTGATCTAACTTCTGGAGGCAGTCAAAATGATCCTTAGAATTCTTCCCTACCTTATTCCTGTGCTGAGATACAGGCTGCTCCAACCTGCTGTAAAATGCTTGATTTCGAGAGTGAGCGAAACTAATGAAAACATTGTTGGGGTAAAACCTAAAGGGAAAGACCTAGCACCAAATCCAATTTGCCATCTGATCTAACTTCTGGAGGCAGTCAAAATGATCCTTAGAATTCTTCCCTACCTTATTCCTGTGCTGAGATACAGGCTGCTCCAACCTGCTGTAAAATGCTTGATTTCGAGAGTGAGCGAAACTAATGAAAACATTGTTGGGGTAAAACCTAAAGGGAAAGACCTAGCACCAAATCCAATTTGCCATCTGATCTAACTTCTGGAGGCAGTCAAAATGATCCTTAGAATTCTTCCCTACCTTATTCCTGTGCTGAGATACAGGCTGCTCCAACCTGCTGTAAAATGCTTGATTTCGAGAGTGAGCGAAACTAACGAAAACATTGTTGGGGCAAAACCTAAAGGGAAAGACCTAGCACCAAATCCAATTTGCCATCTGATCTAACTTCTGGAGGCAGTCAAAATGATCCTTAGAATTCTTCCCTACCTTATTCCTGTGCTGAGATACAGGCTGCTCCAACCTGCTGTAAAATGCTTGATTTCGAGAGTGAGCGAAACTAATGAAAACATTGTTGGGGTAAAACCTAAAGGGAAAGACCTAGCACCAAATCCAATTTGCCATCTGATCTAACTTCTGGAGGCAGTCAAAATGATCCTTAGAATTCTTCCCTACCTTATTCCTGTGCTGAGATACAGGCTGCTCCAACCTGCTGTAAAATGCTTGATTTCGAGAGTGAGCGAAACTAATGAAAACATTGTTGGGGTAAAACCTAAAGGGAAAGACCTAGCACCAAATCCAATTTGCCATCTGATCTAACTTCTGGAGGCAGTCAAAATGATCCTTAGAATTCTTCCCTACCTTATTCCTGTGCTGATATACAGGCTGCTCCAACCTGCTGTAAAATGCTTGATTTCGAGAGTGAGCGAAACTAACGAAAACATTGTTGGGGTAAAACCTAAAGGGAAAGACCTAGCACCAAATCCAATTTGCCATCTGATCTAACTTCTGGAGGCAGTCAAAATGATCCTTAGAATTCTTCCCTACCTTATTCCTGTGCTGAGATACAGGCTGCTCCAACCTGCTGTAAAATGCTTGATTTCGAGAGTGAGCGAAACTAACGAAAACATTGTTGGGGCAAAACCTAAAGGGAAAGACCTAGCACCAAATCCAATTTGCCATCTGATCTAACTTCTGGAGGCAGTCAAAATGATCCTTAGAATTCTTCCCTACCTTATTCCTGTGCTGAGATACAGGCTGCTCCAACCTGCTGTAAAATGCTTGATTTCGAGAGTGAGCGAAACTAATGAAAACATTGTTGGGGTAAAACCTAAAGGGAAAGACCTAGCACCAAATCCAATTTGCCATCTGATCTAACTTCTGGAGGCAGTCAAAATGATCCTTAGAATTCTTCCCTACCTTATTCCTGTGCTGAGATACAGGCTGCTCCAACCTGCTGTAAAATGCTTGATTTCGAGAGTGAGCGAAACTAATGAAAACATTGTTGGGGTAAAACCTAAAGGGAAAGACCTAGCACCAAATCCAATTTGCCATCTGATCTAACTTCTGGAGGCAGTCAAAATGATCCTTAGAATTCTTCCCTACCTTATTCCTGTGCTGAGATACAGGCTGCTCCAACCTGCTGTAAAATGCTTGATTTCGAGAGTGAGCGAAACTAATGAAAACATTGTTGGGGTAAAACCTAAAGGGAAAGACCTAGCACCAAATCCAATTTGCCATCTGATCTAACTTCTGGAGGCAGTCAAAATGAGCCTTAGAATTCTTCCCTACCTTATTCCTGTGCTGAGATACAGGCTGCTCCAACCTGCTGTAAAATGCTTGATTTCGAGAGTGAGCGAAACTAATGAAAACATTGTTGGGGTAAAACCTAAAGGGAAAGACCTAGCACCAAATCCAATTTGCCATCTGATCTAACTTCTGGAGGCAGTCAAAATGAGCATTTGAATTCTTCCCTACCTTATTCCTGTGCTGAGATACAGGCTGCTCCAACCTGCTGTAAAATGCTTGATTTCGAGAGTGAGCGAAACTAATGAAAACATTGTTGGGGTAAAACCTAAAGGGAAAGACCTAGCACCAAATCCAATTTGCCATCTGATCTAACTTCTGGAGGCAGTCAAAATGATCCTTAGAATTCTTCCCTACCTTATTCCTGTGCTGAGATACAGGCTGCTCCAACCTGCTGTAAAATGCTTGATTTCGAGAGTGAGCGAAACTAATGAAAACATTGTTGGGGTAAAACCTAAAGGGAAAGACCTAGCACCAAATCCAATTTGCCATCTGATCTAACTTCTGGAGGCAGTCAAAATGAGCCTTAGAATTCTTCCCTACCTTATTCCTGTGCTGAGATACAGGCTGCTCCAACCTGCTGTAAAATGCTTGATTTCGAGAGTGAGCGAAACTAATGAAAACATTGTTGGGGTAAAACCTAAAGGGAAAGACCTAGCACCAAATCCAATTTGCCATCTGATCTAACTTCTGGAGGCAGTCAAAATGATCCTTAGAATTCTTCCCTACCTTATTCCTGTGCTGAGATACAGGCTGCTCCAATCTGCTGTAAAATGCTTGATTTCGAGAGGGAGCGAAACTAATGAAAACATTGTTGGGGTAAAACCTAAAGGGAAAGACCTAGCACCAAATCCAATTTGCCATCTGATCTAACTTCTGGAGGCAGTCAAAATGATCCTTAGAATTCTTCCCTACCTTATTCCTGTGCTGAGATACAGGCTGCTCCAACCTGCTGTAAAATGCTTGATTTCGAGAGTGAGCGAAACTAATGAAAACATTGTTGGGGTAAAACCTAAAGGGAAAGGCCTAGCACCAAATCCAATTTGCCATCTGATCTAACTTCTGGAGGCAGTCAAAATGATCCTTAGAATTCTTCCCTACCTTATTCCTGTGCTGAGATACAGGCTGCTCCAACCTGCTGTAAAATGCTTGATTTCGAGAGTGAGCGAAACTAATGAAAACATTGTTGGGGTAAAACCTAAAGGGAAAGACCTAGCACCAAATCCAATTTGCCATCTGATCTAACTTCTGGAGGCAGTCAAAATGATCCTTAGAATTCTTCCCTACCTTATTCCTGTGCTGAGATACAGGCTGCTCCAAACTGCTGTAAAATGCTTGATTTCGAGAGTGAGCGAAACTAATGAAAACATTGTTGGGGGTAAAACCTAAAGGGAAAGACCTAGCACCAAATCCAATTTGCCATCTGATCTAACTTCTGGAGGCAGTCAAAATGAGCCTTAGAATTCTTCCCTACCTTATTCCTGTGCTGAGATACATGCTGCTCCAACCTGCTGTAAAATGCTTGATTTCGAGAGTGAGCGAAACTAATGAAAACATTGTTGGGGTAAAACCTAAAGGGAAAGACCTAGCACCAAATCCAATTTGCCATCTGATCTAACTTCTGGAGGCAGTCAAAATGAGCCTTAGATTTCTTCCCTACCTTATTCCTGTGCTGAGATACAGGCTGCTCCAACCTGCTGTAAAATGCTTGATTTCGAGAGTGAGCGAAACTAATGAAAACATTGTTGGGGTAAAACCTAAAGGGAAAGACCTAGCACCAAATCCAATTTGCCATCTGATCTAACTTCTGGAGGCAGTCAAAATGAGCCTTAGAATTCTTCCCTACCTTATTCCTGTGCTGAGATACAGGCTGCTCCAACCTGCTGTAAAATGCTTGATTTCGAGAGTGAGCGAAACTAATGAAAACATTGTTGGGGTAAAACCTAAAGGGAAAGACCTAGCACCAAATCCAATTTGCCATCTGATCTAACTTCTGGAGGCAGTCAAAATGATCCTTAGAATTCTTCCCTACCTTATTCCTGTGCTGAGATACAGGCTGCTCCAACCTGCTGTAAAATGCTTGATTTCGAGAGTGAGCGAAACTAATGAAAACATTGTTGGGGTAAAACCTAAAGGGAAAGACCTAGCACCAAATCCAATTTGCCATCTGATCTAACTTCTGGAAGCAGTCAAAATGAGCCTTAGAATTCTTCCCTACCTTATTCCTGTGCTGAGATACAGGCTGCTCCAACCTGCTGTAAAATGCTTGATTTCGAGAGTGAGCGAAACTAATGAAAACATTGTTGGGGTAAAACCTAAAGGGAAAGACCTAGCACCAAATCCAATTTGCCATCTGATCTAACTTCTGGAGGCAGTCAAAATGATCCTTAGAATTCTTCCCTACCTTATTCCTGTGCTGAGATACAGGCTGCTCCAACCTGCTGTAAAATGCTTGATTTCGAGAGTGAGCGAAACTAATGAAAACATTGTTGGGGTAAAACCTAAAGGGAAAGACCTAGCACCAAATCCAATTTGCCATCTGATCTAACTTCTGGAGGCAGTCAAAATGATCCTTAGAATTCTTCCCTACCTTATTCCTGTGCTGAGATACAGGCTGCTCCAACCTGCTGTAAAATGCTTGATTTCGAGAGTGAGCGAAACTAATGAAAACATTGTTGGGGTAAAACCTAAAGGGAAAGACCTAGCACCAAATCCAATTTGCCATCTGATCTAACTTCTGGAGGCAGTCAAAATGAGCCTTAGAATTCTTCCCTACCTTATTCCTGTGCTGAGATACAGGCTGCTCCAACCTGCTGTAAAATGCTTGATTTCGAGAGTGAGCGAAACTAATGAAAACATTGTTGGGGTAAAACCTAAAGGGAAAGACCTAGCACCAAATCCAATTTGCCATCTGATCTAACTTCTGGAGGCAGTCAAAATGATCCTTAGAATTCTTCCCTACCTTATTCCTGTGCTGAGATACAGGCTGCTCCAATCTGCTGTAAAATGCTTGATTTCGAGAGGGAGCGAAACTAATGAAAACATTGTTGGGGTAAAACCTAAAGGGAAAGACCTAGCACCAAATCCAATTTGCCATCTGATCTAACTTCTGAAGGCAGTCAAAATGAGCCTTAGAATTCTTCCCTACCTTATTCCTGTGCTGAGATACAGGCTGCTCCAACCTGCTGTAAAATGCTTGATTTCGAGAGTGAGCGAAACTAATGAAAACATTGTTGGGGTAAAACCTAAAGGGAAAGGCCTAGCACCAAATCCAATTTGCCATCTGATCTAACTTCTGGAGGCAGTCAAAATGATCCTTAGAATTCTTCCCTACCTTATTCCTGTGCTGAGATACAGGCTGCTCCAACCTGCTGTAAAATGCTTGATTTCGAGAGTGAGCGAAACTAATGAAAACATTGTTGGGGTAAAACCTAAAGGGAAAGACCTAGCACCAAATCCAATTTGCCATCTGATCTAACTTCTGGAGGCAGTCAAAATGATCCTTAGAATTCTTCCCTACCTTATTCCTGTGCTGAGATACAGGCTGCTCCAACCTGCTGTAAAATGCTTGATTTCGAGAGTGAGCGAAACTAATGAAAACATTGTTGGGGGTAAAACCTAAAGGGAAAGACCTAGCACCAAATCCAATTTGCCATCTGATCTAACTTCTGGAGGCAGTCAAAATGAGCCTTAGAATTCTTCCCTACCTTATTCCTGTGCTGAGATACATGCTGCTCCAACCTGCTGTAAAATGCTTGATTTCGAGAGTGAGCGAAACTAATGAAAACATTGTTGGGGTAAAACCTAAAGGGAAAGACCTAGCACCAAATCCAATTTGCCATCTGATCTAACTTCTGGAGGCAGTCAAAATGAGCCTTAGATTTCTTCCCTACCTTATTCCTGTGCTGAGATACAGGCTGCTCCAACCTGCTGTAAAATGCTTGATTTCGAGAGTGAGCGAAACTAATGAAAACATTGTTGGGGTAAAACCTAAAGGGAAAGACCTAGCACCAAATCCAATTTGCCATCTGATCTAACTTCTGGAGGCAGTCAAAATGATCCTTAGAATTCTTCCCTACCTTATTCCTGTGCTGAGATACAGGCTGCTCCAATCTGCTGTAAAATGCTTGATTTCGAGAGGGAGCGAAACTAATGAAAACATTGTTGGGGTAAAACCTAAAGGGAAAGACCTAGCACCAAATCCAATTTGCCATCTGATCTAACTTCTGGAGGCAGTCAAAATGAGCCTTAGAATTCTTCCCTACCTTATTCCTGTGCTGAGATACATGCTGCTCCAACCTGCTGTAAAATGCTTGATTTCGAGAGTGAGCGAAACTAATGAAAACATTGTTGGGGTAAAACCTAAAGGGAAAGACCTAGCACCAAATCCAATTTGCCATCTGATCTAACTTCTGGAGGCAGTCAAAATGAGCCTTAGATTTCTTCCCTACCTTATTCCTGTGCTGAGATACAGGCTGCTCCAACCTGCTGTAAAATGCTTGATTTCGAGAGTGAGCGAAACTAATGAAAACATTGTTGGGGTAAAACCTAAAGGGAAAGACCTAGCACCAAATCCAATTTGCCATCTGATCTAACTTCTGGAGGCAGTCAAAATGAGCCTTAGAATTCTTCCCTACCTTATTCCTGTGCTGAGATACAGGCTGCTCCAACCTGCTGTAAAATGCTTGATTTCGAGAGTGAGCGAAACTAATGAAAACATTGTTGGGGTAAAACCTAAAGGGAAAGACCTAGCACCAAATCCAATTTGCCATCTGATCTAACTTCTGGAGGCAGTCAAAATGATCCTTAGAATTCTTCCCTACCTTATTCCTGTGCTGAGATACAGGCTGCTCCAACCTGCTGTAAAATGCTTGATTTCGAGAGTGAGCGAAACTAATGAAAACATTGTTGGGGTAAAACCTAAAGGGAAAGACCTAGCACCAAATCCAATTTGCCATCTGATCTAACTTCTGGAAGCAGTCAAAATGAGCCTTAGAATTCTTCCCTACCTTATTCCTGTGCTGAGATACAGGCTGCTCCAACCTGCTGTAAAATGCTTGATTTCGAGAGTGAGCGAAACTAATGAAAACATTGTTGGGGTAAAACCTAAAGGGAAAGACCCTAGCACCAAATCCAATTTGCCATCTGATCTAACTTCTGGAGGCAGTCAAAATGATCCTTAGAATTCTTCCCTACCTTATTCCTGTGCTGAGATACAGGCTGCTCCAACCTGCTGTAA
>NW_027145251.1:0-25441 GCF_026170545.1 Melanerpes formicivorus | reverse complement strand
AAATGAGTATTTGAATTCTTCCCTACCTTATTCCTGTGCTGAGATACAGGCTGCTCCAACCTGCTGTAAAATGCTTGATTTCGAGAGTGAGCGAAACTAATGAAAACATTGTTGGGGTAAAACCTAAAGGGAAAGACCTAGCACCAAATCCAATTTGCCATCTGATCTAACTTCTGGAGGCAGTCAAAATGATCCTTAGAATTCTTCCCTACCTTATTCCTGTGCTGAGATACAGGCTGCTCCAACCTGCTGTAAAATGCTTGATTTCGAGAGTGAGCGAAACTAATGAAAACATTGTTGGGGTAAAACCTAAAGGGAAAGACCTAGCACCAAATCCAATTTGCCATCTGATCTAACTTCTGGAGGCAGTCAAAATGATCCTTAGAATTCTTCCCTACCCTTATTCCTGTGCTGAGATACAGGCTGCTCCAACCTGCTGTAAAATGCTTGATTTCGAGAGTGAGCGAAACTAATGAAAACATTGTTGGGGTAAAACCTAAAGGGAAAGGCCTAGCACCATATTTGCATTGGCCATCTGATCTAACTTCTGGAGGCAGTCAAAATGAGTATTTGAATTCTTCCCTACCTTATTCCTGTGCTGAGATACAGGCTGCTCCAACCTGCTGTAAAATGCTTGATTTCGAGAGTGAGCGAAACTAATGAAAACATTGTTGGGGTAAAACCTAAAGGGAAAGACCTAGCACCAAATCCAATTTGCCATCTGATCTAACTTCTGGAGGCAGTCAAAATGATCCTTAGAATTCTTCCCTACCTTATTCCTGTGCTGAGATACAGGCTGCTCCAACCTGCTGTAAAATGCTTGATTTCGAGAGTGAGCGAAACTAATGAAAACATTGTTGGGGTAAAACCTAAAGGGAAAGACCTAGCACCAAATCCAATTTGCCATCTGATCTAACTTCTGGAGGCAGTCAAAATGATCCTTAGAATTCTTCCCTACCTTATTCCTGTGCTGAGATACAGGCTGCTCCAACCTGCTGTAAAATGCTTGATTTCGAGAGTGAGCGAAACTAATGAAAACATTGTTGGGGTAAAACCTAAAGGGAAAGACCTAGCACCAAATCCAATTTGCCATCTGATCTAACTTCTGGAGGCAGTCAAAATGATCCTTAGAATTCTTCCCTACCTTATTCCTGTGCTGAGATACAGGCTGCTCCAACCTGCTGTAAAATGCTTGATTTCGAGAGTGAGCGAAACTAATGAAAACATTGTTGGGGTAAAACCTAAAGGGAAAGACCTAGCACCAAATCCAATTTGCCATCTGATCTAACTTCTGGAGGCAGTCAAAATGAGTATTTGAATTCTTCCCTACCTTATTCCTGTGCTGAGATACAGGCTGCTCCAACCTGCTGTAAAATGCTTGATTTCGAGAGTGAGCGAAACTAATGAAAACATTGTTGGGGTAAAACCTAAAGGGAAAGACCTAGCACCAAATCCAATTGGCCATCTGATCTAACTTCTGGAGGCAGTCAAAATGATCCTTAGAATTCTTCCCCTACCTTATTCCTGTGCTGAGATACAGGCTGCTCCAACCTGCTGTAAAATGCTTGATTTCGAGAGTGAGCGAAACAAATGAAAACATTGTTGGGGTAAAACCTAAAGGGAAAGACCTAGCACCAAATCCAATTTGCCATCTGATCTAACTTCTGGAGGCAGTCAAAATGATCCTTAGAATTCTTCCCTACCTTATTCCTGTGCTGAGATACAGGCTGCTCCAACCTGCTGTAAAATGCTTGATTTCGAGAGTGAGCGAAACTAATGAAAACATTGTTGGGGTAAAACCTAAAGGGAAAGGCCTAGCACCATATTGCATTGGCCATCTGATCTAACTTCTGGAGGCAGTCAAAATGAGTATTTGAATTCTTCCCTACCTTATTCCTGTGCTGAGATACAGGCTGCTCCAACCTGCTGTAAAATGCTTGATTTCGAGAGTGAGCGAAACTAATGAAAACATTGTTGGGGTAAAACCTAAAGGGAAAGACCTAGCACCAAATCCAATTTGCCATCTGATCTAACTTCTGGAGGCAGTCAAAATGAGTATTTGAATTCTTCCCTACCTTATTCCTGTGCTGAGATACAGGCTGCTCCAACCTGCTGTAAAATGCTTGATTTCGAGAGTGAGCGAAACTAATGAAAACATTGTTGGGGTAAAACCTAAAGGGAAAGACCTAGCACCAAATCCAATTTGCCATCTGATCTAACTTCTGGAGGCAGTCAAAATGATCCTTAGAATTCTTCCCTACCTTATTCCTGTGCTGAGATACAGGCTGCTCCAACCTGCTGTAAAATGCTTGATTTCGAGAGTGAGCGAAACAAATGAAAACATTGTTGGGGTAAAACCTAAAGGGAAAGACCTAGCACCAAATCCAATTTGCCATCTGATCTAACTTCTGGAGGCAGTCAAAATGATCCTTAGAATTCTTCCCTACCTTATTCCTGTGCTGAGATACAGGCTGCTCCAACCTGCTGTAAAATGCTTGATTTCGAGAGTGAGCGAAACTAATGAAAACATTGTTGGGGTAAAACCTAAAGGGAAAGGCCTAGCACCATATTGCATTGGCCATCTGATCTAACTTCTGGAGGCAGTCAAAATGAGTATTTGAATTCTTCCCTACCTTATTCCTGTGCTGAGATACAGGCTGCTCCAACCTGCTGTAAAATGCTTGATTTCGAGAGTGAGCGAAACTAATGAAAACATTGTTGGGGTAAAACCTAAAGGGAAAGACCTAGCACCAAATCCAATTTGCCATCTGATCTAACTTCTGGAGGCAGTCAAAATGATCCTTAGAATTCTTCCCTACCTTATTCCTGTGCTGAGATACAGGCTGCTCCAACCTGCTGTAAAATGCTTGATTTCGAGAGTGAGCGAAACTAATGAAAACATTGTTGGGGTAAAACCTAAAGGGAAAGACCTAGCACCAAATCCAATTTGCCATCTGATCTAACTTCTGGAGGCAGTCAAAATGATCCTTAGAATTCTTCCCTACCTTATTCCTGTGCTGAGATACAGGCTGCTCCAACCTGCTGTAAAATGCTTGATTTCGAGAGTGAGCGAAACTAATGAAAACATTGTTGGGGTAAAACCTAAAGGGAAAGACCTAGCACCAAATCCAATTTGCCATCTGATCTAACTTCTGGAGGCAGTCAAAATGAGTATTTGAATTCTTCCCTACCTTATTCCTGTGCTGAGATACAGGCTGCTCCAACCTGCTGTAAAATGCTTGATTTCGAGAGTGAGCGAAACTAATGAAAACATTGTTGGGGTAAAACCTAAAGGGAAAGACCTAGCACCAAATCCAATTTGCCATCTGATCTAACTTCTGGAGGCAGTCAAAATGATCCTTAGAATTCTTCCCTACCTTATTCCTGTGCTGAGATACAGGCTGCTCCAACCTGCTGTAAAATGCTTGATTTCGAGAGTGAGCGAAACTAATGAAAACATTGTTGGGGTAAAACCTAAAGGGAAAGGCCTAGCACCATATTGCATTGGCCATCTGATCTAACTTCTGGAGGCAGTCAAAATGAGTATTTGAATTCTTCCCTACCTTATTCCTGTGCTGAGATACAGGCTGCTCCAACCTGCTGTAAAATGCTTGATTTCGAGAGTGAGCGAAACTAATGAAAAACATTGTTGGGGTAAAACCTAAAGGGAAAGACCTAGCACCAAATCCAATTTGCCATCTGATCTACCTTCTGGAGGCAGTCAAAATGATCCTTAGAATTCTTCCCTACCTTATTCCTGTGCTGAGATACAGGCTGCTCCAACCTGCTGTAAAATGCTTGATTTCGAGAGTGAGCGAAACTAATGAAAACATTGTTGGGGTAAAACCTAAAGGGAAAGACCTAGCACCAAATCCAATTTGCCATCTGATCTAACTTCTGGAGGCAGTCAAAATGAGTATTTGAATTCTTCCCTACCTTATTCCTGTGCTGAGATACAGGCTGCTCCAACCTGCTGTAAAATGCTTGATTTCGAGAGTGAGCGAAACTAATGAAAACATTGTTGGGGTAAAACCTAAAGGGAAAGACCTAGCACCAAATCCAATTGGCCATCTGATCTAACTTCTGGAGGCAGTCAAAATGATCCTTAGAATTCTTCCCTACCTTATTCCTGTGCTGAGATACAGGCTGCTCCAACCTGCTGTAAAATGCTTGATTTCGAGAGTGAGCGAAACAAATGAAAACATTGTTGGGGTAAAACCTAAAGGGAAAGACCTAGCACCAAATCCAATTTGCCATCTGATCTAACTTCTGGAGGCAGTCAAAATGATCCTTAGAATTCTTCCCTACCTTATTCCTGTGCTGAGATACAGGCTGCTCCAACCTGCTGTAAAATGCTTGATTTCGAGAGTGAGCGAAACTAATGAAAACATTGTTGGGGTAAAACCTAAAGGGAAAGGCCTAGCACCATATTGCATTGGCCATCTGATCTAACTTCTGGAGGCAGTCAAAATGAGTATTTGAATTCTTCCCTACCTTATTCCTGTGCTGAGATACAGGCTGCTCCAACCTGCTGTAAAATGCTTGATTTCGAGAGTGAGCGAAACTAATGAAAACATTGTTGGGGTAAAACCTAAAGGGAAAGACCTAGCACCAAATCCAATTTGCCATCTGATCTAACTTCTGGAGGCAGTCAAAATGATCCTTAGAATTCTTCCCTACCTTATTCCTGTGCTGAGATACAGGCTGCTCCAACCTGCTGTAAAATGCTTGATTTCGAGAGTGAGCGAAACTAATGAAAACATTGTTGGGGTAAAACCTAAAGGGAAAGACCTAGCACCAAATCCAATTTGCCATCTGATCTAACTTCTGGAGGCAGTCAAAATGAGTATTTGAATTCTTCCCTACCTTATTCCTGTGCTGAGATACAGGCTGCTCCAACCTGCTGTAAAATGCTTGATTTCGAGAGTGAGCGAAACTAATGAAAACATTGTTGGGGTAAAACCTAAAGGGAAAGACCTAGCACCAAATCCAATTTGCCATCTGATCTAACTTCTGGAGGCAGTCAAAATGATCCTTAGAATTCTTCCCTACCTTATTCCTGTGCTGAGATACAGGCTGCTCCAACCTGCTGTAAAATGCTTGATTTCGAGAGTGAGCGAAACTAATGAAAACATTGTTGGGGTAAAACCTAAAGGGAAAGACCTAGCACCAAATCCAATTTGCCATCTGATCTAACTTCTGGAGGCAGTCAAAATGAGTATTTGAATTCTTCCCTACCTTATTCCTGTGCTGAGATACAGGCTGCTCCAACCTGCTGTAAAATGCTTGATTTCGAGAGTGAGCGAAACTAATGAAAACATTGTTGGGGTAAAACCTAAAGGGAAAGACCTAGCACCAAATCCAATTTGCCATCTGATCTAACTTCTGGAGGCAGTCAAAATGATCCTTAGAATTCTTCCCTACCTTATTCCTGTGCTGAGATACAGGCTGCTCCAACCTGCTGTAAAATGCTTGATTTCGAGAGTGAGCGAAACAAATGAAAACATTGTTGGGGTAAAACCTAAAGGGAAAGACCTAGCACCAAATCCAATTTGCCATCTGATCTAACTTCTGGAGGCAGTCAAAATGATCCTTAGAATTCTTCCCTACCTTATTCCTGTGCTGAGATACAGGCTGCTCCAACCTGCTGTAAAATGCTTGATTTCGAGAGTGAGCGAAACTAATGAAAACATTGTTGGGGTAAAACCTAAAGGGAAAGGCCTAGCACCATATTGCATTGGCCATCTGATCTAACTTCTGGAGGCAGTCAAAATGATCCTTAGAATTCTTCCCTACCTTATTCCTGTGCTGAGATACAGGCTGCTCCAACCTGCTGTAAAATGCTTGATTTCGAGAGTGAGCGAAACTAATGAAAACATTGTTGGGGTAAAACCTAAAGGGAAAGACCTAGCACCAAATCCAATTTGCCATCTGATCTAACTTCTGGAGGCAGTCAAAATGATCCTTAGAATTCTTCCCTACCTTATTCCTGTGCTGAGATACAGGCTGCTCCAACCTGCTGTAAAATGCTTGATTTCGAGAGTGAGCGAAACTAATGAAAACATTGTTGGGGTAAAACCTAAAGGGAAAGACCTAGCACCAAATCCAATTTGCCATCTGATCTAACTTCTGGAGGCAGTCAAAATGATCCTTAGAATTCTTCCCTACCTTATTCCTGTGCTGAGATACAGGCTGCTCCAACCTGCTGTAAAATGCTTGATTTCGAGAGTGAGCGAAACTAATGAAAACATTGTTGGGGTAAAACCTAAAGGGAAAGACCTAGCACCAAATCCAATTTGCCATCTGATCTAACTTCTGGAGGCAGTCAAAATGATCCTTAGAATTCTTCCCTACCTTATTCCTGTGCTGAGATACAGGCTGCTCCAACCTGCTGTAAAATGCTTGATTTCGAGAGTGAGCGAAACTAATGAAAACATTGTTGGGGTAAAACCTAAAGGGAAAGACCTAGCACCAAATCCAATTTGCCATCTGATCTAACTTCTGGAGGCAGTCAAAATGATCCTTAGAATTCTTCCCTACCTTATTCCTGTGCTGAGATACAGGCTGCTCCAACCTGCTGTAAAATGCTTGATTTCGAGAGTGAGCGAAACTAATGAAAACATTGTTGGGGTAAAACCTAAAGGGAAAGACCTAGCACCAAATCCAATTTGCCATCTGATCTAACTTCTGGAGGCAGTCAAAATGATCCTTAGAATTCTTCCCTACCTTATTCCTGTGCTGAGATACAGGCTGCTCCAACCTGCTGTAAAATGCTTGATTTCGAGTGTGAGCGAAACTAATGAAAACATTGTTGGGGTAAAACCTAAAGGGAAAGACCTAGCACCAAATCCAATTTGCCATCTGATCTAACTTCTGGAGGCAGTCAAAATGATCCTTAGAATTCTTCCCTACCTTATTCCTGTGCTGAGATACAGGCTGCTCCAACCTGCTGTAAAATGCTTGATTTCCAGAGTGAGCGAAACTAATGAAAACATTGTTGGGGTAAAACCTAAAGGGAAAGACCTAGCACCAAATCCAATTTGCCATCTGACCTAACTTCTGGAGGCAGTCAAAATGATCCTTAGAATTCTTCCCTACCTTATTCCTGTGCTGAGATACAGGCTGCTCCAACCTGCTGTAAAATGCTTGATTTCGAGAGTGAGCGAAACTAATGAAAACATTGTTGGGGTAAAACCTAAAGGGAAAGACCTAGCACCAAATCCAATTTGCCATCTGATCTAACTTCTGGAGGCAGTCAAAATGATCCTTAGAATTCTTCCCTACCTTATTCCTGTGCTGAGATACAGGCTGCTCCAACCTGCTGTAAAATGCTTGATTTCGAGAGTGAGCGAAACTAATGAAAACATTGTTGGGGTAAAACCTAAAGGGAAAGACCTAGCACCAAATCCAATTTGCCATCTGATCTAACTTCTGGAGGCAGTCAAAATGATCCTTAGAATTCTTCCCTACCTTATTCCTGTGCTGAGATACAGGCTGCTCCAACCTGCTGTAAAATGCTTGATTTCGAGAGTGAGCGAAACTAATGAAAACATTGTTGGGGTAAAACCTAAAGGGAAAGGCCTAGCACCATATTGCATTGGCCATCTGATCTAACTTCTGGAGGCAGTCAAAATGAGTATTTGAATTCTTCCCTACCTTATTCCTGTGCTGAGATACAGGCTGCTCCAACCTGCTGTAAAATGCTTGATTTCGAGAGTGAGCGAAACTAATGAAAACATTGTTGGGGTAAAACCTAAAGGGAAAGACCTAGCACCAAATCCAATTTGCCATCTGATCTAACTTCTGGAGGCAGTCAAAATGATCCTTAGAATTCTTCCCTACCTTATTCCTGTGCTGAGATACAGGCTGCTCCAACCTGCTGTAAAATGCTTGATTTCGAGAGTGAGCGAAACTAATGAAAACATTGTTGGGGTAAAACCTAAAGGGAAAGACCTAGCACCAAATCCAATTTGCCATCTGATCTAACTTCTGGAGGCAGTCAAAATGAGTATTTGAATTCTTCCCTACCTTATTCCTGTGCTGAGATACAGGCTGCTCCAACCTGCTGTAAAATGCTTGATTTCGAGAGTGAGCGAAACTAATGAAAACATTGTTGGGGTAAAACCTAAAGGGAAAGACCTAGCACCAAATCCAATTTGCCATCTGATCTAACTTCTGGAGGCAGTCAAAATGAGTATTTGAATTCTTCCCTACCTTATTCCTGTGCTGAGATACAGGCTGCTCCAACCTGCTGTAAAATGCTTGATTTCGAGAGTGAGCGAAACTAATGAAAACATTGTTGGGGTAAAACCTAAAGGGAAAGACCTAGCACCAAATCCAATTTGCCATCTGATCTAACTTCTGGAGGCAGTCAAAATGAGTATTTGAATTCTTCCCTACCTTATTCCTGTGCTGAGATACAGGCTGCTCCAACCTGCTGTAAAATGCTTGATTTCGAGAGTGAGCGAAACTAATGAAAACATTGTTGGGGTAAAACCTAAAGGGAAAGACCTAGCACCAAATCCAATTTGCCATCTGATCTAACTTCTGGAGGCAGTCAAAATGATCCTTAGAATTCTTCCCTACCTTATTCCTGTGCTGAGATACAGGCTGCTCCAACCTGCTGTAAAATGCTTGATTTCGAGAGTGAGCGAAACAAATGAAAACATTGTTGGGGTAAAACCTAAAGGGAAAGACCTAGCACCAAATCCAATTTGCCATCTGATCTAACTTCTGGAGGCAGTCAAAATGATCCTTAGAATTCTTCCCTACCTTATTCCTGTGCTGAGATACAGGCTGCTCCAACCTGCTGTAAAATGCTTGATTTCGAGAGTGAGCGAAACTAATGAAAACATTGTTGGGGTAAAACCTAAAGGGAAAGGCCTAGCACCATATTGCATTGGCCATCTGATCTAACTTCTGGAGGCAGTCAAAATGATCCTTAGAATTCTTCCCTACCTTATTCCTGTGCTGAGATACAGGCTGCTCCAACCTGCTGTAAAATGCTTGATTTCGAGAGTGAGCGAAACTAATGAAAACATTGTTGGGGTAAAACCTAAAGGGAAAGACCTAGCACCAAATCCAATTTGCCATCTGATCTAACTTCTGGAGGCAGTCAAAATGATCCTTAGAATTCTTCCCTACCTTATTCCTGTGCTGAGATACAGGCTGCTCCAACCTGCTGTAAAATGCTTGATTTCGAGAGTGAGCGAAACTAATGAAAACATTGTTGGGGTAAAACCTAAAGGGAAAGACCTAGCACCAAATCCAATTTGCCATCTGATCTAACTTCTGGAGGCAGTCAAAATGATCCTTAGAATTCTTCCCTACCTTATTCCTGTGCTGAGATACAGGCTGCTCCAACCTGCTGTAAAATGCTTGATTTCGAGAGTGAGCGAAACTAATGAAAACATTGTTGGGGTAAAACCTAAAGGGAAAGACCTAGCACCAAATCCAATTTGCCATCTGATCTAACTTCTGGAGGCAGTCAAAATGATCCTTAGAATTCTTCCCTACCTTATTCCTGTGCTGAGATACAGGCTGCTCCAACCTGCTGTAAAATGCTTGATTTCGAGAGTGAGCGAAACTAATGAAAACATTGTTGGGGTAAAACCTAAAGGGAAAGACCTAGCACCAAATCCAATTTGCCATCTGATCTAACTTCTGGAGGCAGTCAAAATGATCCTTAGAATTCTTCCCTACCTTATTCCTGTGCTGAGATACAGGCTGCTCCAACCTGCTGTAAAATGCTTGATTTCGAGAGTGAGCGAAACTAATGAAAACATTGTTGGGGTAAAACCTAAAGGGAAAGACCTAGCACCAAATCCAATTTGCCATCTGATCTAACTTCTGGAGGCAGTCAAAATGATCCTTAGAATTCTTCCCTACCTTATTCCTGTGCTGAGATACAGGCTGCTCCAACCTGCTGTAAAATGCTTGATTTCGAGTGTGAGCGAAACTAATGAAAACATTGTTGGGGTAAAACCTAAAGGGAAAGACCTAGCACCAAATCCAATTTGCCATCTGATCTAACTTCTGGAGGCAGTCAAAATGATCCTTAGAATTCTTCCCTACCTTATTCCTGTGCTGAGATACAGGCTGCTCCAACCTGCTGTAAAATGCTTGATTTCCAGAGTGAGCGAAACTAATGAAAACATTGTTGGGGTAAAACCTAAAGGGAAAGACCTAGCACCAAATCCAATTTGCCATCTGACCTAACTTCTGGAGGCAGTCAAAATGATCCTTAGAATTCTTCCCTACCTTATTCCTGTGCTGAGATACAGGCTGCTCCAACCTGCTGTAAAATGCTTGATTTCGAGAGTGAGCGAAACTAATGAAAACATTGTTGGGGTAAAACCTAAAGGGAAAGACCTAGCACCAAATCCAATTTGCCATCTGATCTAACTTCTGGAGGCAGTCAAAATGATCCTTAGAATTCTTCCCTACCTTATTCCTGTGCTGAGATACAGGCTGCTCCAACCTGCTGTAAAATGCTTGATTTCGAGAGTGAGCGAAACTAATGAAAACATTGTTGGGGTAAAACCTAAAGGGAAAGACCTAGCACCAAATCCAATTTGCCATCTGATCTAACTTCTGGAGGCAGTCAAAATGATCCTTAGAATTCTTCCCTACCTTATTCCTGTGCTGAGATACAGGCTGCTCCAACCTGCTGTAAAATGCTTGATTTCGAGAGTGAGCGAAACTAATGAAAACATTGTTGGGGTAAAACCTAAAGGGAAAGGCCTAGCACCATATTGCATTGGCCATCTGATCTAACTTCTGGAGGCAGTCAAAATGAGTATTTGAATTCTTCCCTACCTTATTCCTGTGCTGAGATACAGGCTGCTCCAACCTGCTGTAAAATGCTTGATTTCGAGAGTGAGCGAAACTAATGAAAACATTGTTGGGGTAAAACCTAAAGGGAAAGACCTAGCACCAAATCCAATTTGCCATCTGATCTAACTTCTGGAGGCAGTCAAAATGATCCTTAGAATTCTTCCCTACCTTATTCCTGTGCTGAGATACAGGCTGCTCCAACCTGCTGTAAAATGCTTGATTTCGAGAGTGAGCGAAACTAATGAAAACATTGTTGGGGTAAAACCTAAAGGGAAAGACCTAGCACCAAATCCAATTTGCCATCTGATCTAACTTCTGGAGGCAGTCAAAATGAGTATTTGAATTCTTCCCTACCTTATTCCTGTGCTGAGATACAGGCTGCTCCAACCTGCTGTAAAATGCTTGATTTCGAGAGTGAGCGAAACTAATGAAAACATTGTTGGGGTAAAACCTAAAGGGAAAGACCTAGCACCAAATCCAATTGGCCATCTGATCTAACTTCTGGAGGCAGTCAAAATGATCCTTAGAATTCTTCCCTACCTTATTCCTGTGCTGAGATACAGGCTGCTCCAACCTGCTGTAAAATGCTTGATTTCGAGAGTGAGCGAAACAAATGAAAACATTGTTGGGGTAAAACCTAAAGGGAAAGACCTAGCACCAAATCCAATTTGCCATCTGATCTAACTTCTGGAGGCAGTCAAAATGATCCTTAGAATTCTTCCCTACCTTATTCCTGTGCTGAGATACAGGCTGCTCCAACCTGCTGTAAAATGCTTGATTTCCAGAGTGAGCGAAACTAATGAAAACATTGTTGGGGTAAAACCTAAAGGGAAAGACCTAGCACCAAATCCAATTTGCCATCTGATCTAACTTCTGGAGGCAGTCAAAATGATCCTTAGAATTCTTCCCTACCTTATTCCTGTGCTGAGATACAGGCTGCTCCAACCTGCTGTAAAATGCTTGATTTCGAGAGTGAGCGAAACTAATGAAAACATTGTTGGGGTAAAACCTAAAGGGAAAGGCCTAGCACCATATTGCATTGGCCATCTGATCTAACTTCTGGAGGCAGTCAAAATGAGTATTTGAATTCTTCCCTACCTTATTCCTGTGCTGAGATACAGGCTGCTCCAACCTGCTGTAAAATGCTTGATTTCGAGAGTGAGCGAAACTAATGAAAACATTGTTGGGGTAAAACCTAAAGGGAAAGACCTAGCACCAAATCCAATTTGCCATCTGATCTAACTTCTGGAGGCAGTCAAAATGATCCTTAGAATTCTTCCCTACCTTATTCCTGTGCTGAGATACAGGCTGCTCCAACCTGCTGTAAAATGCTTGATTTCGAGAGTGAGCGAAACTAATGAAAACATTGTTGGGGTAAAACCTAAAGGGAAAGACCTAGCACCAAATCCAATTTGCCATCTGATCTAACTTCTGGAGGCAGTCAAAATGATCCTTAGAATTCTTCCCTACCTTATTCCTGTGCTGAGATACAGGCTGCTCCAACCTGCTGTAAAATGCTTGATTTCGAGAGTGAGCGAAACTAATGAAAACATTGTTGGGGTAAAACCTAAAGGGAAAGACCTAGCACCAAATCCAATTTGCCATCTGATCTAACTTCTGGAGGCAGTCAAAATGATCCTTAGAATTCTTCCCTACCTTATTCCTGTGCTGAGATACAGGCTGCTCCAACCTGCTGTAAAATGCTTGATTTCGAGAGTGAGCGAAACTAATGAAAACATTGTTGGGGTAAAACCTAAAGGGAAAGACCTAGCACCAAATCCAATTTGCCATCTGATCTAACTTCTGGAGGCAGTCAAAATGATCCTTAGAATTCTTCCCTACCTTATTCCTGTGCTGAGATACAGGCTGCTCCAACCTGCTGTAAAATGCTTGATTTCGAGAGTGAGCGAAACTAATGAAAACATTGTTGGGGTAAAACCTAAAGGGAAAGGCCTAGCACCATATTGCATTGGCCATCTGATCTAACTTCTGGAGGCAGTCAAAATGAGTATTTGAATTCTTCCCTACCTTATTCCTGTGCTGAGATACAGGCTGCTCCAACCTGCTGTAAAATGCTTGATTTCGAGAGTGAGCGAAACTAATGAAAACATTGTTGGGGTAAAACCTAAAGGGAAAGACCTAGCACCAAATCCAATTTGCCATCTGATCTAACTTCTGGAGGCAGTCAAAATGATCCTTAGAATTCTTCCCTACCTTATTCCTGTGCTGAGATACAGGCTGCTCCAACCTGCTGTAAAATGCTTGATTTCGAGAGTGAGCGAAACTAATGAAAACATTGTTGGGGTAAAACCTAAAGGGAAAGACCTAGCACCAAATCCAATTTGCCATCTGATCTAACTTCTGGAGGCAGTCAAAATGATCCTTAGAATTCTTCCCTACCTTATTCCTGTGCTGAGATACAGGCTGCTCCAACCTGCTGTAAAATGCTTGATTTCGAGAGTGAGCGAAACAAATGAAAACATTGTTGGGGTAAAACCTAAAGGGAAAGACCTAGCACCAAATCCAATTTGCCATCTGATCTAACTTCTGGAGGCAGTCAAAATGATCCTTAGAATTCTTCCCTACCTTATTCCTGTGCTGAGATACAGGCTGCTCCAACCTGCTGTAAAATGCTTGATTTCGAGAGTGAGCGAAACTAATGAAAACATTGTTGGGGTAAAACCTAAAGGGAAAGACCTAGCACCAAATCCAATTGGCCATCTGATCTAACTTCTGGAGGCAGTCAAAATGATCCTTAGAATTCTTCCCTACCTTATTCCTGTGCTGAGATACAGGCTGCTCCAACCTGCTGTAAAATGCTTGATTTCGAGAGTGAGCGAAACAAATGAAAACATTGTTGGGGTAAAACCTAAAGGGAAAGACCTAGCACCAAATCCAATTTGCCATCTGATCTAACTTCTGGAGGCAGTCAAAATGATCCTTAGAATTCTTCCCTACCTTATTCCTGTGCTGAGATACAGGCTGCTCCAACCTGCTGTAAAATGCTTGATTTCCAGAGTGAGCGAAACTAATGAAAACATTGTTGGGGTAAAACCTAAAGGGAAAGGCCTAGCACCATATTGCATTGGCCATCTGATCTAACTTCTGGAGGCAGTCAAAATGAGTATTTGAATTCTTCCCTACCTTATTCCTGTGCTGAGATACAGGCTGCTCCAACCTGCTGTAAAATGCTTGATTTCGAGAGTGAGCGAAACTAATGAAAACATTGTTGGGGTAAAACCTAAAGGGAAAGACCTAGCACCAAATCCAATTTGCCATCTGATCTAACTTCTGGAGGCAGTCAAAATGATCCTTAGAATTCTTCCCTACCTTATTCCTGTGCTGAGATACAGGCTGCTCCAACCTGCTGTAAAATGCTTGATTTCGAGAGTGAGCGAAACTAATGAAAACATTGTTGGGGTAAAACCTAAAGGGAAAGACCTAGCACCAAATCCAATTTGCCATCTGATCTAACTTCTGGAGGCAGTCAAAATGAGTATTTGAATTCTTCCCTACCTTATTCCTGTGCTGAGATACAGGCTGCTCCAACCTGCTGTAAAATGCTTGATTTCGAGAGTGAGCGAAACTAATGAAAACATTGTTGGGGTAAAACCTAAAGGGAAAGACCTAGCACCAAATCCAATTTGCCATCTGATCTAACTTCTGGAGGCAGTCAAAATGATCCTTAGAATTCTTCCCTACCTTATTCCTGTGCTGAGATACAGGCTGCTCCAACCTGCTGTAAAATGCTTGATTTCGAGAGTGAGCGAAACTAATGAAAACATTGTTGGGGTAAAACCTAAAGGGAAAGACCTAGCACCAAATCCAATTTGCCATCTGATCTAACTTCTGGAGGCAGTCAAAATGAGTATTTGAATTCTTCCCTACCTTATTCCTGTGCTGAGATACAGGCTGCTCCAACCTGCTGTAAAATGCTTGATTTCGAGAGTGAGCGAAACTAATGAAAACATTGTTGGGGTAAAACCTAAAGGGAAAGACCTAGCACCAAATCCAATTTGCCATCTGATCTAACTTCTGGAGGCAGTCAAAATGATCCTTAGAATTCTTCCCTACCTTATTCCTGTGCTGAGATACAGGCTGCTCCAACCTGCTGTAAAATGCTTGATTTCGAGAGTGAGCGAAACAAATGAAAACATTGTTGGGGTAAAACCTAAAGGGAAAGACCTAGCACCAAATCCAATTTGCCATCTGATCTAACTTCTGGAGGCAGTCAAAATGATCCTTAGAATTCTTCCCTACCTTATTCCTGTGCTGAGATACAGGCTGCTCCAACCTGCTGTAAAATGCTTGATTTCGAGAGTGAGCGAAACTAATGAAAACATTGTTGGGGTAAAACCTAAAGGGAAAGGCCTAGCACCATATTGCATTGGCCATCTGATCTAACTTCTGGAGGCAGTCAAAATGAGTATTTGAATTCTTCCCTACCTTATTCCTGTGCTGAGATACAGGCTGCTCCAACCTGCTGTAAAATGCTTGATTTCGAGAGTGAGCGAAACTAATGAAAACATTGTTGGGGTAAAACCTAAAGGGAAAGACCTAGCACCAAATCCAATTTGCCATCTGATCTAACTTCTGGAGGCAGTCAAAATGATCCTTAGAATTCTTCCCTACCTTATTCCTGTGCTGAGATACAGGCTGCTCCAACCTGCTGTAAAATGCTTGATTTCGAGAGTGAGCGAAACTAATGAAAACATTGTTGGGGTAAAACCTAAAGGGAAAGACCTAGCACCAAATCCAATTTGCCATCTGATCTAACTTCTGGAGGCAGTCAAAATGATCCTTAGAATTCTTCCCTACCTTATTCCTGTGCTGAGATACAGGCTGCTCCAACCTGCTGTAAAATGCTTGATTTCGAGAGTGAGCGAAACTAATGAAAACATTGTTGGGGTAAAACCTAAAGGGAAAGACCTAGCACCAAATCCAATTTGCCATCTGATCTAACTTCTGGAGGCAGTCAAAATGATCCTTAGAATTCTTCCCTACCTTATTCCTGTGCTGAGATACAGGCTGCTCCAACCTGCTGTAAAATGCTTGATTTCGAGAGTGAGCGAAACTAATGAAAACATTGTTGGGGTAAAACCTAAAGGGAAAGACCTAGCACCAAATCCAATTTGCCATCTGATCTAACTTCTGGAGGCAGTCAAAATGATCCTTAGAATTCTTCCCTACCTTATTCCTGTGCTGAGATACAGGCTGCTCCAACCTGCTGTAAAATGCTTGATTTCGAGAGTGAGCGAAACTAATGAAAACATTGTTGGGGTAAAACCTAAAGGGAAAGGCCTAGCACCATATTGCATTGGCCATCTGATCTAACTTCTGGAGGCAGTCAAAATGAGTATTTGAATTCTTCCCTACCTTATTCCTGTGCTGAGATACAGGCTGCTCCAACCTGCTGTAAAATGCTTGATTTCGAGAGTGAGCGAAACTAATGAAAACATTGTTGGGGTAAAACCTAAAGGGAAAGACCTAGCACCAAATCCAATTTGCCATCTGATCTAACTTCTGGAGGCAGTCAAAATGATCCTTAGAATTCTTCCCTACCTTATTCCTGTGCTGAGATACAGGCTGCTCCAACCTGCTGTAAAATGCTTGATTTCGAGAGTGAGCGAAACTAATGAAAACATTGTTGGGGTAAAACCTAAAGGGAAAGACCTAGCACCAAATCCAATTTGCCATCTGACCTAACTTCTGGAGGCAGTCAAAATGATCCTTAGAATTCTTCCCTACCTTATTCCTGTGCTGAGATACAGGCTGCTCCAACCTGCTGTAAAATGCTTGATTTCGAGAGTGAGCGAAACTAATGAAAACATTGTTGGGGTAAAACCTAAAGGGAAAGACCTAGCACCAAATCCAATTTGCCATCTGATCTAACTTCTGGAGGCAGTCAAAATGATCCTTAGAATTCTTCCCTACCTTATTCCTGTGCTGAGATACAGGCTGCTCCAACCTGCTGTAAAATGCTTGATTTCGAGAGTGAGCGAAACTAATGAAAACATTGTTGGGGTAAAACCTAAAGGGAAAGACCTAGCACCAAATCCAATTTGCCATCTGATCTAACTTCTGGAGGCAGTCAAAATGATCCTTAGAATTCTTCCCTACCTTATTCCTGTGCTGAGATACAGGCTGCTCCAACCTGCTGTAAAATGCTTGATTTCGAGAGTGAGCGAAACTAATGAAAACATTGTTGGGGTAAAACCTAAAGGGAAAGACCTAGCACCAAATCCAATTTGCCATCTGATCTAACTTCTGGAGGCAGTCAAAATGATCCTTAGAATTCTTCCCTACCTTATTCCTGTGCTGAGATACAGGCTGCTCCAACCTGCTGTAAAATGCTTGATTTCGAGAGTGAGCGAAACTAATGAAAACATTGTTGGGGTAAAACCTAAAGGGAAAGACCTAGCACCAAATCCAATTTGCCATCTGATCTAACTTCTGGAGGCAGTCAAAATGATCCTTAGAATTCTTCCCTACCTTATTCCTGTGCTGAGATACAGGCTGCTCCAACCTGCTGTAAAATGCTTGATTTCGAGAGTGAGCGAAACTAATGAAAACATTGTTGGGGTAAAACCTAAAGGGAAAGACCTAGCACCAAATCCAATTTGCCATCTGATCTAACTTCTGGAGGCAGTCAAAATGATCCTTAGAATTCTTCCCTACCTTATTCCTGTGCTGAGATACAGGCTGCTCCAACCTGCTGTAAAATGCTTGATTTCGAGAGTGAGCGAAACTAATGAAAACATTGTTGGGGTAAAACCTAAAGGGAAAGACCTAGCACCAAATCCAATTTGCCATCTGATCTAACTTCTGGAGGCAGTCAAAATGATCCTTAGAATTCTTCCCTACCTTATTCCTGTGCTGAGATACAGGCTGCTCCAACCTGCTGTAAAATGCTTGATTTCGAGAGTGAGCGAAACTAATGAAAACATTGTTGGGGTAAAACCTAAAGGGAAAGGCCTAGCACCAAATTGCATTGGCCATCTGATCTACCTTCTGGAGGCAGTCAAAATGATCCTTAGAATTCTTCCCTACCTTATTCCTGTGCTGAGATACAGGCTGCTCCAACCTGTTGTAAAATGCTTGATTTCGAGAGTGAGCGAAACTAATGAAAACATTGTTGGGGTAAAACCTAAAGGGAAAGACCTAGCACCAAATCCAATTTGCCATCTGATCTAACTTCTGGAGGCAGTCAAAATGAGTATTTGAATTCTTCCCTACCTTATTCCTGTGCTGAGATACAGGCTGCTCCAACCTGCTGTAAAATGCTTGATTTCGAGAGTGAGCGAAACTAATGAAAACATTGTTGGGGTAAAACCTAAAGGGAAAGACCTAGCACCAAATCCAATTTGCCATCTGATCTAACTTCTGGAGGCAGTCAAAATGAGTATTTGAATTCTTCCCTACCTTATTCCTGTGCTGAGATACAGGCTGCTCCAACCTGCTGTAAAATGCTTGATTTCGAGAGTGAGCGAAACTAATGAAAACATTGTTGGGGTAAAACCTAAAGGGAAAGACCTAGCACCAAATCCAATTTGCCATCTGATCTAACTTCTGGAGGCAGTCAAAATGATCCTTAGAATTCTTCCCTACCTTATTCCTGTGCTGAGATACAGGCTGCTCCAACCTGCTGTAAAATGCTTGATTTCGAGAGTGAGCGAAACTAATGAAAACATTGTTGGGGTAAAACCTAAAGGGAAAGACCTAGCACCAAATCCAATTTGCCATCTGATCTAACTTCTGGAGGCAGTCAAAATGATCCTTAGAATTCTTCCCTACCTTATTCCTGTGCTGAGATACAGGCTGCTCCAACCTGCTGTAAAATGCTTGATTTCGAGAGTGAGCGAAACTAATGAAAACATTGTTGGGGTAAAACCTAAAGGGAAAGACCTAGCACCAAATCCAATTTGCCATCTGATCTAACTTCTGGAGGCAGTCAAAATGATCCTTAGAATTCTTCCCTACCTTATTCCTGTGCTGAGATACAGGCTGCTCCAACCTGCTGTAAAATGCTTGATTTCGAGAGTGAGCGAAACTAATGAAAACATTGTTGGGGTAAAACCTAAAGGGAAAGACCTAGCACCAAATCCAATTTGCCATCTGATCTAACTTCTGGAGGCAGTCAAAATGATCCTTAGAATTCTTCCCTACCTTATTCCTGTGCTGAGATACAGGCTGCTCCAACCTGCTGTAAAATGCTTGATTTCGAGAGTGAGCGAAACTAATGAAAACATTGTTGGGGTAAAACCTAAAGGGAAAGACCTAGCACCAAATCCAATTTGCCATCTGATCTAACTTCTGGAGGCAGTCAAAATGATTCTTAGAATTCTTCCCTACCTTATTCCTCTGCTGAGATACAGGCTGCTCCAACCTGCTGTAAAATGCTTGATTTCGAGAGTGAGCGAAACTAATGAAAACATTGTTGGGGTAAAACCTAAAGGGAAAGGCCTAGCACCAAATCCAATTTGCCATCTGATCTAACTTCTGGAGGCAGTCAAAATGATCCTTAGAATTCTTCCCTACCTTATTCCTGTGCTGAGATACAGGCTGCTCCAACCTGCTGTAAAATGCTTGATTTCGAGAGTGAGCGAAACTAATGAAAACATTGTTGGGGTAAAACCTAAAGGGAAAGACCTAGCACCAAATCCAATTTGCCATCTGATCTAACTTCTGGAGGCAGTCAAAATGAGTATTTGAATTCTTCCCTACCTTATTCCTGTGCTGAGATACAGGCTGCTCCAACCTGCTGTAAAATGCTTGATTTCGAGAGTGAGCGAAACTAATGAAAACATTGTTGGGGTAAAACCTAAAGGGAAAGACCTAGCACCAAATCCAATTTGCCATCTGATCTAACTTCTGGAGGCAGTCAAAATGATCCTTAGAATTCTTCCCTACCTTATTCCTGTGCTGAGATACAGGCTGCTCCAACCTGCTGTAAAATGCTTGATTTCGAGAGTGAGCGAAACTAATGAAAACATTGTTGGGGTAAAACCTAAAGGGAAAGACCTAGCACCAAATCCAATTTGCCATCTGATCTAACTTCTGGAGGCAGTCAAAATGATCCTTAGAATTCTTCCCTACCTTATTCCTGTGCTGAGATACAGGCTGCTCCAACCTGCTGTAAAATGCTTGATTTCGAGAGTGAGCGAAACTAATGAAAACATTGTTGGGGTAAAACCTAAAGGGAAAGGCTAGCACCATATTGCATTGGCCATCTGATCTAACTTCTGGAGGCAGTCAAAATGAGTATTTGAATTCTTCCCTACCTTATTCCTGTGCTGAGATACAGGCTGCTCCAACCTGCTGTAAAATGCTTGATTTCGAGAGTGAGCGAAACTAATGAAAACATTGTTGGGGTAAAACCTAAAGGGAAAGACCTAGCACCAAATCCAATTTGCCATCTGATCTAACTTCTGGAGGCAGTCCAAAATGAGTATTTGAATTCTTCCCTACCTTATTCCTGTGCTGAGATACAGGCTGCTCCAACCTGCTGTAAAATGCTTGATTTCGAGAGTGAGCGAAACTAATGAAAACATTGTTGGGGTAAAACCTAAAGGGAAAGACCTAGCACCAAATCCAATTTGCCATCTGATCTAACTTCTGGAGGCAGTCAAAATGATTCTTAGAATTCTTCCCTACCTTATTCCTCTGCTGAGATACAGGCTGCTCCAACCTGCTGTAAAATGCTTGATTTCGAGAGTGAGCGAAACTAATGAAAACATTGTTGGGGTAAAACCTAAAGGGAAAGGCCTAGCACCAAATCCAATTTGCCATCTGATCTAACTTCTGGAGGCAGTCAAAATGATCCTTAGAATTCTTCCCTACCTTATTCCTGTGCTGAGATACAGGCTGCTCCAACCTGCTGTAAAATGCTTGATTTCGAGAGTGAGCGAAACTAATGAAAACATTGTTGGGGTAAAACCTAAAGGGAAAGACCTAGCACCAAATCCAATTTGCCATCTGATCTAACTTCTGGAGGCAGTCAAAATGAGTATTTGAATTCTTCCCTACCTTATTCCTGTGCTGAGATACAGGCTGCTCCAACCTGCTGTAAAATGCTTGATTTCGAGAGTGAGCGAAACTAATGAAAACATTGTTGGGGTAAAACCTAAAGGGAAAGACCTAGCACCAAATCCAATTTGCCATCTGATCTAACTTCTGGAGGCAGTCAAAATGATCCTTAGAATTCTTCCCTACCTTATTCCTGTGCTGAGATACAGGCTGCTCCAACCTGCTGTAAATGCTTGATTTCGAGAGTGAGCGAAACTAATGAAAACATTGTTGGGGTAAAACCTAAAGGGAAAGACCTAGCACCAAATCCAATTTGCCATCTGATCTAACTTCTGGAGGCAGTCAAAATGATCCTTAGAATTCTTCCCTACCTTATTCCTGTGCTGAGATACAGGCTGCTCCAACCTGCTGTAAAATGCTTGATTTCGAGAGTGAGCGAAACTAATGAAAACATTGTTGGGGTAAAACCTAAAGGGAAAGGCCTAGCACCATATTGCATTGGCCATCTGATCTAACTTCTGGAGGCAGTCAAAATGAGTATTTGAATTCTTCCCTACCTTATTCCTGTGCTGAGATACAGGCTGCTCCAACCTGCTGTAAAATGCTTGATTTCGAGAGTGAGCGAAACTAATGAAAACATTGTTGGGGTAAAACCTAAAGGGAAAGACCTAGCACCAAATCCAATTTGCCATCTGATCTAACTTCTGGAGGCAGTCAAAATGAGTATTTGAATTCTTCCCTACCTTATTCCTGTGCTGAGATACAGGCTGCTCCAACCTGCTGTAAAATGCTTGATTTCGAGAGTGAGCGAAACTAATGAAAACATTGTTGGGGTAAAACCTAAAGGGAAAGACCTAGCACCAAATCCAATTTGCCATCTGATCTAACTTCTGGAGGCAGTCAAAATGATCCTTAGAATTCTTCCCTACCTTATTCCTGTGCTGAGATACAGGCTGCTCCAACCTGCTGTAAAATGCTTGATTTCGAGAGTGAGCGAAACTAATGAAAACATTGTTGGGGTAAAACCTAAAGGGAAAGACCTAGCACCAAATCCAATTTGCCATCTGATCTAACTTCTGGAGGCAGTCAAAATGAGTATTTGAATTCTTCCCTACCTTATTCCTGTGCTGAGATACAGGCTGCTCCAACCTGCTGTAAAATGCTTGATTTCGAGAGTGAGCGAAACTAATGAAAACATTGTTGGGGTAAAACCTAAAGGGAAAGACCTAGCACCAAATCCAATTTGCCATCTGATCTAACTTCTGGAGGCAGTCAAAATGATCCTTAGAATTCTTCCCTACCTTATTCCTGTGCTGAGATACAGGCTGCTCCAACCTGCTGTAAAATGCTTGATTTCGAGAGTGAGCGAAACAAATGAAAAACATTGTTGGGGTAAAACCTAAAGGGAAAGACCTAGCACCAAATCCAATTTGCCATCTGATCTAACTTCTGGAGGCAGTCAAAATGATCCTTAGAATTCTTCCCTACCTTATTCCTGTGCTGAGATACAGGCTGCTCCAACCTGCTGTAAAATGCTTGATTTCGAGAGTGAGCGAAACTAATGAAAACATTGTTGGGGTAAAACCTAAAGGGAAAGGCCTAGCACCATATTGCATTGGCCATCTGATCTAACTTCTGGAGGCAGTCAAAATGAGTATTTGAATTCTTCCCTACCTTATTCCTGTGCTGAGATACAGGCTGCTCCAACCTGCTGTAAAATGCTTGATTTCGAGAGTGAGCGAAACTAATGAAAACATTGTTGGGGTAAAACCTAAAGGGAAAGACCTAGCACCAAATCCAATTTGCCATCTGATCTAACTTCTGGAGGCAGTCAAAATGATCCTTAGAATTCTTCCCTACCTTATTCCTGTGCTGAGATACAGGCTGCTCCAACCTGCTGTAAAATGCTTGATTTCGAGAGTGAGCGAAACTAATGAAAACATTGTTGGGGTAAAACCTAAAGGGAAAGACCTAGCACCAAATCCAATTTGCCATCTGATCTAACTTCTGGAGGCAGTCAAAATGATCCTTAGAATTCTTCCCTACCTTATTCCTGTGCTGAGATACAGGCTGCTCCAACCTGCTGTAAAATGCTTGATTTCGAGAGTGAGCGAAACTAATGAAAACATTGTTGGGGTAAAACCTAAAGGGAAAGGCCTAGCACCATATTGCATTGGCCATCTGATCTAACTTCTGGAGGCAGTCAAAATGAGTATTTGAATTCTTCCCTACCTTATTCCTGTGCTGAGATACAGGCTGCTCCAACCTGCTGTAAAATGCTTGATTTCGAGAGTGAGCGAAACTAATGAAAACATTGTTGGGGTAAAACCTAAAGGGAAAGACCTAGCACCAAATCCAATTTGCCATCTGATCTAACTTCTGGAGGCAGTCAAAATGATCCTTAGAATTCTTCCCTACCTTATTCCTGTGCTGAGATACAGGCTGCTCCAACCTGCTGTAAAATGCTTGATTTCGAGAGTGAGCGAAACTAATGAAAACATTGTTGGGGTAAAACCTAAAGGAAAGACCTAGCACCAAATCCAATTTGCCATCTGATCTAACTTCTGGAGGCAGTCAAAATGATCCTTAGAATTCTTCCCTACCTTATTCCTGTGCTGAGATACAGGCTGCTCCAACCTGCTGTAAAATGCTTGATTTCGAGAGTGAGCGAAACTAATGAAAACATTGTTGGGGTAAAACCTAAAGGGAAAGACCTAGCACCAAATCCAATTTGCCATCTGATCTAACTTCTGGAGGCAGTCAAAATGATCCTTAGAATTCTTCCCTACCTTATTCCTGTGCTGAGATACAGGCTGCTCCAACCTGCTGTAAAATGCTTGATTTCCAGAGTGAGCGAAACTAATGAAAACATTGTTGGGGTAAAACCTAAAGGGAAAGACCTAGCACCAAATCCAATTTGCCATCTGATCTAACTTCTGGAGGCAGTCAAAATGAGTATTTGAATTCTTCCCTACCTTATTCCTGTGCTGAGATACAGGCTGCTCCAACCTGCTGTAAAATGCTTGATTTCGAGAGTGAGCGAAACTAATGAAAAACATTGTTGGGGTAAAACCTAAAGGGAAAGACCTAGCACCAAATCCAATTTGCCATCTGATCTAACTTCTGGAGGCAGTCAAAATGATCCTTAGAATTCTTCCCTACCTTATTCCTGTGCTGAGATACAGGCTGCTCCAACCTGCTGTAAAATGCTTGATTTCGAGAGTGAGCGAAACTAATGAAAACATTGTTGGGGTAAAACCTAAAGGGAAAGACCTAGCACCAAATCCAATTTGCCATCTGATCTAACTTCTGGAGGCAGTCAAAATGATCCTTAGAATTCTTCCCTACCTTATTCCTGTGCTGAGATACAGGCTGCTCCAACCTGCTGTAAAATGCTTGATTTCGAGAGTGAGCGAAACTAATGAAAACATTGTTGGGGTAAAACCTAAAGGGAAAGGCCTAGCACCATATTGCATTGGCCATCTGATCTAACTTCTGGAGGCAGTCAAAATGAGTATTTGAATTCTTCCCTACCTTATTCCTGTGCTGAGATACAGGCTGCTCCAACCTGCTGTAAAATGCTTGATTTCGAGAGTGAGCGAAACTAATGAAAACATTGTTGGGGTAAAACCTAAAGGGAAAGACCTAGCACCAAATCCAATTTGCCATCTGATCTAACTTCTGGAGGCAGTCAAAATGATCCTTAGAATTCTTCCCTACCTTATTCCTGTGCTGAGATACAGGCTGCTCCAACCTGCTGTAAAATGCTTGATTTCGAGAGTGAGCGAAACTAATGAAAACATTGTTGGGGTAAAACCTAAAGGGAAAGACCTAGCACCAAATCCAATTGGCCATCTGATCTAACTTCTGGAGGCAGTCAAAATGATCCTTAGAATTCTTCCCTACCTTATTCCTGTGCTGAGATACAGGCTGCTCCAACCTGCTGTAAAATGCTTGATTTCGAGAGTGAGCGAAACTAATGAAAACATTGTTGGGGTAAAACCTAAAGGGAAAGACCTAGCACCAAATCCAATTTGCCATCTGATCTAACTTCTGGAGGCAGTCAAAATGAGTATTTGAATTCTTCCCTACCTTATTCCTGTGCTGAGATACAGGCTGCTCCAACCTGCTGTAAAATGCTTGATTTCGAGAGTGAGCGAAACTAATGAAAACATTGTTGGGGTAAAACCTAAAGGGAAAGACCTAGCACCAAATCCAATTTGCCATCTGATCTAACTTCTGGAGGCAGTCAAAATGATCCTTAGAATTCTTCCCTACCTTATTCCTGTGCTGAGATACAGGCTGCTCCAACCTGCTGTAAAATGCTTGATTTCGAGAGTGAGCGAAACTAATGAAAACATTGTTGGGGTAAAACCTAAAGGGAAAGACCTAGCACCAAATCCAATTTGCCATCTGATCTAACTTCTGGAGGCAGTCAAAATGATCCTTAGAATTCTTCCCTACCTTATTCCTGTGCTGAGATACAGGCTGCTCCAACCTGCTGTAAAATGCTTGATTTCGAGAGTGAGCGAAACTAATGAAAACATTGTTGGGGTAAAACCTAAAGGGAAAGGCCTAG
>NW_027145250.1:0-25474 GCF_026170545.1 Melanerpes formicivorus | reverse complement strand
GAAGTGCAAGAGTATCATTATTTTGGGCATTTCATGACAGGCCCCAGTTGTGTGACTCCAAAGGAGCAGATGAATTCAGAGCTGCAAACACCCGAACCTCAAAGACTGCCATTAGAAGCATGGGGAATCGAAGTGGGGTGCTTTTAAGATGCTTTTAGGATGCCAGCACAAGCAATGCATTAAAAGAAAACCAAACCAAACACAAAAGTTTCTTGTGCTGAGTAAAGAATATACGTTAGAAAAAAGAGGCGGGGGAAGAAAAAGCCAAAGAACCAACCTCCTTCTCTTTATTATTTTTCACTTACTTACAAAACCAAATTAATGTATCCAAAAAAATTCCTGAAAGCAGAGTAGAATGGAATAGAATAGAAATAGAATAGAATAGAATGGGACAAAGGAGAGGAGACTCGAGGAGAGGAGACTCGAGGAGAGGAGACTCGAGGAGAGGAGACTCGAGGGGAGGGGAGGGGAGGGGAGGGGAGGGGAGGGGAGGGGAGGGGGAGAGGAGAGGAGAGGGAGAGGAGAGGGAGAGGGAGAGGGAGAGGAGAGGAGAGGAGACTCGACTCGAGGAGAGGAGACTCGAGGAGAGGAGAGGAGAGGAGAGGAGAGGAGAGGAGAGGAGACTCGAGGAGAGGAGAGGAGACTCGAGGAGAGGAGAGGAGAGGAGAGGAGAGGAGAGGAGAATTAACCAGGTTGAAAAAAGACCTTTGAGATCATCAAGTCCAACCTATCACCCAACACCATCTAATCAACTAAACCATGGCACCAAGTGCCCCATGCAGTCTCTTCTTAAATACCTCCAGGGATGGTGACTCCACCACTTCCCCGGGCAGCACATTCCAATGGCCAATCTCTCCTGCTGGAAATAACTTCTTCCTAACATCCAGCCTAAATCTCCCCTGGCACAGCTTCAGACCATGTCCTCCTGTTCTGTTGCTGTTATTTCACAACATGCAAATCACAGCCTTAGGAACTCAGGAGTCTCTTGTTCAGCACACAGGGGTCCACTCATTACCTCGAATAAGGCATGCTCCTGCAAAGAATACACTCTAGAAACATCACTAACCACTAGGGCATTTCATCTGTTACAGCGGCTGACACCCCTGCTGAAGCCTGCCTGATTGCACCACAATTGCAAGGAGTGTTTATAAACCTTCTGCTTCAGCCTTCACCTTTGTGTTAAGCTGTGAGTCAGGAGGAAATCACAGCACACAGTGCTGGAAAGCTTCTTGTGGTGACTAAAGCAACCCCAAGTGGTTTAAATCAGTCTTTAATTCACGTTTCTCTCCCTGTCCATGGATGTCACGAACAGAGGGCAGGAGCCAGGTCCAAACTCACAGTGGGAGGAACCTCAAGTAAGAGTGGAAAGCTGCACCAGGAGCCGGGCAGCTTAAGTCAGCATCTGCGGGGATGGCCATGGTTAGCTGCTGCAGCTGACCAAAGGAAAACAGAGAGCTGCAAGTAGGCAGGACACAAAAGTTCTCTGAGGCAGAGCACCTCTTCAATGTGACTGCCTTTCATCAGTTCTTTGTAGGTACTAGCCACAAGTGCCTCATAGATATGTCCTCAGGCTGCAGATGGCAGTGCTTTCATTTTTTTTTACCAGAGAGTCCATGATGCCTCTTGTTAAATCAGGTTTCCTTGCAAATCCATACAGGATATATGGTGGTCAGGTGGTATTATTCTCTGGGACAGTGGCCAGGAAAAACGATTAAAAATCATAGATTACGTCAAGACATATCTTGATCACTCTTTAGAAGGTCAAAAAAAAAGGGGGGAGAAAAAAAGGTGCAATGTGGTTACTTGAGACACCGTTGTCATGGATTTGATTCCCTTCCTGTTGTGTATTCCAGTGTTTCTGAGCTTAACTTGAACAATACCAGTCCAGATGAGCGGAGCAAAGAGCTGACAGCTCAGTGATGGGAAGCAAAGGGAAGGGAGAGGCTGTTTGTGGGTATAATCCTGCTCCTGTTTCTTTGATATCTTCAGAGTTCAAGGAGTGAGCTGCAACTAAGGAATGTTTTCCATTGTGCATTTTAGATGAAGAGTAGGATGCCTCTGCAGTTATTAGAGTGCAAGGCAAAGTAAATCAAGCAAGCAATAATTGTAGAATCACAGAATTGTCAGGGTTGCAAGGGACCTCAAGGATCAGCCAGTTCCAACCCCTCTGCCATGGGCTGGGACACCTCACACTGCAGCAGGTTGCTCACAGCCACAGCCAGCCTGGCTGCTAAAACCTCCAGGCAGGAGGCTGCCACCACCTCCCTGGGCAACATGTGCCAGTCTCTCACCACCCTCATGGGGAACAACTTCTTCCCAACATCCAATCTGAATCTACCCATTTCTAGTTTTGCTCCATTCCCTCTGTCCTATCACTCCCTGACACCCTAAAAATCCCTCCCCAGCCTTCCTGTAGGCCCCCTTCAGATACTGGAAGGCCACAATTAGGCCTCCTCAGAGTCTTCTCTTCTCCAGACTGAATACCCCCAACTCCCTCAGTCTGTCCTCATAGAAGAGGTGCTCCAGCCCTCTGCACATCCTCATGGCCCTTCTCTGGACACCTTCCAGTACATCCAGAGCCTTCCTGTAATAGGGGCTCTGGAACTGGACACAGTACTCCAGGTGGGGCTTCACCAGAGCAGAGTCGAAGGGGAGAATGTGCTGTCATTACAGGTTTGTAGGCTGGCTGTTACCAGTCTCCACAGATTTTCCCCTCAGTCCTGGGAAACAGGTCAGTCTTACACACTTCCACAAGAGTGTAAGCAGGCAAAGGGCCTGCATTATTAGTGCCCTGATAGGGACATCACATTTCTGAAAAGGGAAAGAAAATGTTCAAGTCAGCATAAATGTGGGAAAAGAATTTTCACATCATCGAGGATGATATCATCGTTTCCATAGTTGGTAATGTCATCAGTGATGCAACTGTATCTTTGATTTCTTCCTGCTAATTATGCTATTTTCCTATATATTTTGTGTTCTGCAAAAGCTCTTCACCCATTAAAACCCTTTTCTAAGCAGAAGCACAAATCAAAAACCAGGTTGCCCAGGGAGGTGGTGGCAGCCTCATCCCTAGAGGTTTTGAAGGCCAGGCTGGATGTGGCTGTGAGCAACCTGCTGTAGTGTGAGGTGCCTCTGCCCACGGCAGGAGGGGCTGGAACTAGATGATCCTTGAGGTCCCTTCCAACCCAGACAATTCTATGATTCAAAATTAACATTTCATTCCTGCTTTTTCTTTTTCCCAGTTAAAAAACAACAACAATCCTGTACTTAAACTAAACTAAGTAATGTCCACAGACAGAAGGCCCTTCCTGCAGCCAAAACCTGCTTGCTGCTGCTTTCTACCATGAAAGCTGGCAGAAATGAATTCTCAAAGGCACTGTCCTCTGCTATTTTTGCTGGCTCTGTGGTGGTGAAACACAGTGTCCCCATTCGTGGAGCACAAAGTCAGAAAGAAGGGAAGGGAAGGGAAGGGAAGGGAAGGGAAGGGAAGGGAAGGGAAGGAGAAGGGAAGGGAAGGGGAAGGGAAGGGAAGGGAAGGGAAGGGAAGGGAAGGGAAGGGAAGGGAAGGGAAGGGAAGGGAAGGAGGAAGGGAAGGGAAGGGAAGGGAAGGGAAGGGAAGGGAAGGGAAGGGAAGGGAAGGGAAGGGAAGGGGAAGGGAAGGGAAGGGAAGGGAAGGGAAGGGAGGGGAAGGGAGGGGAAGGGAGGGGAAGGGAGGGGAAGGGAAGGGAGGGGAAGGGAGGGGAAGGGAGGGGGAAAACAAGGGAAGCGAAGGGGGAAACAGGGGAAGGGAAGGGAAGGGAAGGGAAGGGGAAGGGAAGGGAAGGGAAGGGAAGGGAAGGGAAGGGAAGGGAAGGGAAGGGAAGGGAAGGGAAGGGAAGGGAAGGGAAGGGGAAGGGGGAGGGGAGGGGAGGGGAGGGGAGGGGAGGGGAGGGAAGGGAAGGGAAGGAAGGGGAAGGGAAGGGAAGGGAAGGGAAGGGAAGGGAAGGGAAGGGAAGGGAAGGGAAGGGAAGGGAAGGGAAGGGAAGGGAAGGGAAGGGAAGGGAAGGGAAGGGAAGGGAAGGGAAGGGAAGGGAAGGGAAGGGAAGGGAAGGGAAGGGAAGGGAAGGGAAGGGGAAGGGGAGGGGGGAAAACAAGGGAAGCGAAGGGGAAACAAGGAAGGGAAGGGAAGGGAAGGGAAGGGAAGGGAAGGGAAGGGAAGGGAAGGGAAGGGAAGGGAAGGGAAGGGAAGGGAAGGGAAGGGAAGGGAAGGGAAGGGAAGGGAAGGGAAGGGAAGGGAAAAGAGAAGAGGAGAAGAGAAGAGAAGAGAAGAGAAGAGAAGAGAAGAGAAGAGAAGAGAAGAGAAGAGAAGAGAAGAGAAGAGAAGAGAAGAGAAGAGAAGAGAAGAGAAGAGAAGAGAAGAGAAGAGAAGAGAAGAGAAGAGAAGAGAAGAGAGAGAAGAAGAGAAGAGAAGAGAAGAGAAGAGAAGAGAAGAGAAGAGAAGAGAAGAATAGACCAGGTTGGAAGAACTACAACCAAAAACTAGAAAGACACTTTCCCTCCACTTTGAAAAACGGAAGCAGCATTTAAACCCAGGGAAACTGACAACAAAAAAGGGTGACATGCTTAGAAGCCTCAGGGAAAAGAAACAAAACAACAAAACACAACAAGCAAAACAAAATAACTAGGAAATAAACCACCCCCCAATAAACCCCCACAAAACACAGACCAAAACAACGGCACAAACCCAAAACACTTAAAAGGTGCTCGAGAAGCGAACTGAACTTCTTTTGCCCAACTTTCTTTCCTTCTTGCCCCACTCCACCCTCGGGGGTGCTCCAGCAGCAGCCCAAGAGGAGCAGCCCCGCCGCGGTCTGTGCGCAGCGACCGCCGCAGCCTTCCGTCCAGCCCCCATCCCCCTGCGGCTCGGCCGGCAGGGACGGCTAGAATTCCAGGCACGTATTCCTGTGAGAGTTTTGTTCTTCCCCCCGCCGCCTTTCTGCCTTTTTTTCTTTTTCCTTTTTTTTTTAACCCCCCCCGAGATCTGCGAAAGTCTCTCCTCTGTCACCTCCCCCCTGTTTGCAAAGGATAAAACGGGGAGCAAGACGGCAGGAAAAATCCCATAACTTGTCCAAAGCCCTGCGAGGATGATTTGTGTTCTCACTTATGGGGTATGACTGTCACCGCTGATCTGCTTTCAGGCCTAGATTACATCTGATAAGGGCTGACCTTATTTGAGTATTCACACATTATGCACTCGCGGAGAGCACGCTGGACACAAAAGTCCCTCAGATGTCCTGGGCATCAATCATGCTCACAGCATGGAGGCTGCCAAACTTTTCTTTCCTTTAACTCGGGAGAGGAGAGGGTAGTCCAAGACAGACTTAATAAAGTTTAAAGCTGCGACACAGTATATTTGGGGCCCATTGTCTTCTAAAAGTGTGCTTTTCAACAGATTCTCTCCAGTTGCCAGGGGCAACAATTCTCTTTAACAAATTGGGGCCGGGGGTGGGGGTGGAGGGCAGACCAGAGGGAGGAGGGAAGGCAAACAAAGGGCTTGCCAGGTCCTTGAAAAAAAAACAAGAAAAGCAGGGGGGGGGAAAGTGTGTGTGTGTGTGGGGGGGGGGGGGGGGGGGGAAGTGTGTGTGTGTGGGGAATAAAAGCCAAGGAACCAACCTCCTTCTCTTTCTTATTTTTCACTTATTGACAAAAAACAAATTAATTTCCCAAAACCATTCTCAAAAACAGAGTAATTTCACGACATGTCCTGAAGCAAATCACAGCCTTAGGAACTCAGGAGTCTCTTGTTCAGCACACAGGGGTCCACTCATTACCTCGAATAAGGCATGCTCCTGCAAAGAATACACTCTAGAAACATCACTAACCACTAGGGCATTTCATCTGTTACAGCGGCTGACACCCCTGCTGAAGCCTGCCTGATTGCACCACAATTGCAAGGAGTGTTTATAAACCTTCTGCTTCAGCCTTCACCTTTGTGTTAAGCTGTGAGTCAGGAGGAAATCACAGCACACAGTGCTGAAAAGCTTCTTGTGGTGACTGAAGCAATCCCAAGTGGTTTAAATCAGTCTTTAATTCACGTTTCTCTCCCTGTCCATGGATGTCACGAACAGAGGGCAGGAGCCAGGTCCAAACTCACAGTGGGAGGAACCTCAAGTAAGAGTGGAAAGCTGCACCAGGACTGGGCAGCTTAAGTCAGCATCTGCGGGGATGGCCATGGTTAGCTGCTGCAGCTGACCAAAGGAAAACAGGGAGCTGCAAGTAGGCAGACACAAAAGTTCTCTGAGGCAGAGCACCTCTTCAGTGTGACTGCCTTTCATCAGTTCTTTTTAGGTACTAGCCACAAGTGTCTCTCAGATATGTCTCAGGCTGCAGATGGCAGTGCCTTATTTTAGAATCAAAGAATCATAGAATGGTCCAGGCCAGAAGGGACCTCCAAAGCTCATCCAGTCCATCCTCCCCACAGTCAGCAGGGACATTCCCAACTAGATCAGGTTGCCCCAGGGCCTCATCCAGCCTCACCTTCAATATCTCCAGGGAAGGAGCCTCAACCACCTCCCTGGACAACCTCTTCCAGTACTCCACCACCCTCATAGTGAAGAGCTTGTTCCTAACATCCAATCTCAATCTGCTCTAGTTTGAAGCCATTGTCCCCTGGTCCTGTCCCTGCAGGCCTTTGCAAACAGTCTCTCTGCAGCCTTCCTGTAGCCCCCTTCAGGTACTGGCAGGCTGCTATTAGGTCTCCCCGGAGATTCTGCCACTTTGCTGTGCTCTGCTGAGACCTCACCTGGAGTACTGTGTACAGGTCTGGAGCCCTCAATATAGGAAGGACATGGAGCTGATGGAGAGGGGTCCAGAGGAGGCCATGAAAATGATCAGGGGGTTGGAGCAGCTCTGCTACAAGGACAGGCTGAGGGAGCTGGGGGTGTTCAGCCTGGAGAAGAGGAGGGCTCCAGGGAGACCTGGAACAGGTTGCCCAGGGAGGTGGTTGAGGCTCCTTCCCTGGAGATATTGAAGGTGAGGCTGGATGAGGCCCTGGGGTAACCTGATCTAGTTGGGGATGTCCCTGCTGACTGCAGGGAGCTTGGACTGGAGGAGCTTTGGAGGGTCCCTTCTGCCCCAGACCATTCAATGATTCTATGACTTATGCTGACTCTGAGACTCTGTAATAGAATAGATTCTCCAACACAGTAATAAAGAATTTCTGAGAAGACTTCCAAGGTTCTCTGCCCTCTGCATGTCTGGAATCTCATTGCCATGTGGCAATAGGGTTTGTGCCTTTATTCATCACCCAATGGCCCCTGAGTCAGAATCACAGAATCACAGAATCAATCAGGTTGGAAAAGACCTCAGTCCAACCTGTTACCTAATATCTCACACCTCCTGACAACTAAACCATGGCTCCAAGTGCCTCATCCAAGCCTTTTTTGAACACCTCCAGGGATGGGGACTCCACCACCCTCCCTGGGCAACACATTCCAATGGCTAACAACTCTCTCAGTGAAGAACTTTCTCCTCACACCCAGCCTAAACCTCCCCTGGCACAGCTTGAGACTGTGTCCTCTTGTTCTGGTGCTGGGTGCCTGGGAGAAGAGACCAACCCCCACCTGGCTACAACCACCTTTTAGGTAGTTGTAGAGGGCAATGAGGTCTCCCCTGAGCCTCCTCTTCTCCAGGCTAAGCAACCCCAGCTCCCTCAGCCTCTCCTCACAGGGCTGTGCTCAAGGCCTCTCCCCAGCCTTGTTGCCCTTCTCTGGACACGTTCAAGAGTCTCAACGTCCTTCTTAAACTGAGCAGCCCAGAACTGGACACAGTATGGAAGAACATCAGTGGGGAAGAACAGCAAACCTGCCCAGACCTTGACATGCTTCTCCAACCAGAAGGCACCCCCCACAAACTGGGAGCCACGCAGCCACCCACCAGCACCTCACGGCACTGGGACTGCTGTGACCGTCGCTCCCACAGCAACTGCATCTGCGCAGCGGCTGAGCCGGAGCAGGCTTGTGGGCAGCTGCCCTGGATTGTGAGCAAACCAGCCCACACCTAGCTGAAGTCACACACCCCACACCCCAAAGGTCATCTAGCATGGCAGGCTCTTCATTGACAGGCTGGATCAGGCCGACAGCTCCCTGTGGCCATATTCCTGTCTCCAATAAAAGGCTTTTAGCTTTTTATTAATTTTTAAACGCATTGCTTTTTAATTTCATTGAGCTGGCTCCTGTCTTTTATTATGTAAAAGGTTAAATGGGAGAATCCAATTTGCCTTCTCCTTTTATATGTATTATTGTATTTTTCCTTTTTTCTGTCTCCTCTTATTGAAGTCCTCTCTAACCAGCCCCTGAATTTTAAATCCCTCGTTCCTCTAGGAGATCGTAGAACCACAGCATTGTCAGGGTTGGAAGGGACCTCAAGGATCAGCCAGTTCCTACCCCCCTGCCGTGGGCAGGGACACCTCACACTACAGCAGGTTGCTCACAGCCACATCCAGCCTGGCTGCAAACACCTCCAGGCATGAGGCTGCCACCACCTCCCTGGGCAACCTGTGCCAGTGTCTCACCACCCTCATGGGGAAGAACTTCTTCCTCACATCCAACCTGAATCTGCCCATTTCTAGTTTTGTTCCGTTCCCCCGAGTCCTATCACTCCCTGGCACCTTAAAAGTCCCTCCCCAGCTTTCCTGTAGCTCCCTTCAGATCTTGGAAGGCCACAATTAGGTCTCCTCAGAGCCTTCTCTTCTCCAGACTGAACAGCCCCAACTCTCTCAGTCTGTCTCCATTGAAGAGCAGCTCCAGTCCTCTGATCATTCTCATGGCCCTTCTCTGGACACCTTCCAGCACCTCCAGATTCTTCCTCTAATAGGGGCTCCAGAACTGGACACAGTGCTCCAGGTGTGGTCTCAGATGAGTGGAGTAGAGAGAGAGAATCACCTCCCTCAACCTGCTGGCTATGCTTCTCTTGCTGCAGCCCAGGCTCTGGTTGGCTTTCTGGGCTGCAAGTGCTCACTGCTGGCTCCTGTTGAGCTTCTCATCCACCAGCACCCCCAAGGCCTTTTCTTCAGGGCTGCTCTCAAGCCGGTCTCTGCCCAGCCTATATTGGTGCCTGGGATTGCCTCGACTCAGCTGCAGGACCTTGCCCTTGGTCTTGTTGAACCTCATGAGGTTGTCATGCGCTCACCTCTCCAGCCTGTCAAGGTCCCTCTGGATGGCCTCTCTTCCCTCCCTTGTGTCTCCTGCACCACACATCTTCCCTTGGAGGTAGTTCCTCTCCCCTAGGAGATAGTTAGTCTTGTCTTTTAGTCACCCACATATTCCTGCTGAATCTGTTTACCAGCTGAGGTGGCCAGATGCAGATGCTATATTCCCAGAAGGATGTGGCCCTCACTGAATGACACAGTCACTGTCAGAAATCAGCCCTAGCTGTTTGGAGTCAAATATTCAGTTCATTTTTTCCCTGCCTTGCAAAGCAGCAGATTTCATGGACTCGTTCAAGAGGACAAGAAGAATATTTTCTTTTTAATACTCAGAGCTAATTCAACATTCAGGAAATATTACCAGGACTTTGAATTTGACAGTGTGCCCTTGCCAAAACCACTTTTTAACCTGTCTGCTTCTATTGCTTCAGCAAATCTTTCACAGCTTTGCTTGATTCTTCCTGATTTAAGCTAATTTAATTGCTTTTTCCTACTCTGAAGCCACTCTTTCCTCCAAAGTCTAACATACCCCAAAGCCAGTTCCAGCAGTAGATAATTATTGGTTTCCTGTTAGCATGGCAGGAGCAGTGTGCCTCTCAGATTTCCATTTCTCCTTTCCCTCTCAAAATGCCAAAGAATGAGACCCTGAGATGACAGAACACAAAGACCAACAGAGACATGGTTCAGTGAGAGTGTTGGCTACAAATAGAAGGAGAGCAAGGAAAGGGCTGTAATTACCCTGGAAAAAAACCTTTTACTCATTGGGGTGGGTTGAAATTACACCCCCTACACCCCCAAAATAAAATTGCCAGACTAGCTCAGCTGGAAAGCAAATGAATAGAATAGAATAGAATAGAATAGAATAGAATAGAATAGAATAGAATAGAATAGAATAGAATAGAATAGAATAGAATATAATATAATAGAATAGAATAGAATAGAATTAACCAGGTTGGAAAAGACCTTTGAGATCATCAAGTCCAACCTATCACCCAACACCATCTAATCAACTAAACCATGGCACCAAGTGCCTCATCCAGGCTCTGCTTAAACACCTCCAGGGATGGTGACTCCACCACCTCCCCGGGCAGCACATTCCAGTGGCAAATCTCTCTTACTGGGAAGAATTTCTGACTAACATCCATCTTAAACTTCTCCTGGCATAGCTTGAGACTGTGTCCTCTTGTTGTGGTGCTGGTTGCCTGGGAGAAGAGACCAACCCCCACCTGGCTACAACCTCCTTTCAAGGAGTTGGAGGCAGCAATAAGGTCTCCCCTGAGCCTCCTCTTCTCCAGGTTAGCAACCCCAGCTCCCTCAGCTTCTCTGTATTTACAAGCAAAACTACAATCTAGAGATATGGAATGCAATGAAGTTGCACAAACCATACAATATTGACATGGACTTACAAGTCTAAACACAACAAGAACCCCCCTGGACAAAACCAGCTTCCCCTTCTCCACTCCCTTCTCCCCACTACAACGTAAAAGAGAGAGAACAGCAGAGAGTTTCTTGTTAGTATTTAGCCACAACCAGAATGCAGCCAAGGTCAGCAACAGCCAAGCAAAAGCTACCAGCTAGTATCAGCTGGAGTGAGGAAGCCAAAAGGAGCAAGAGTTAATTTAGACAACTAACTTTAGGTTAGTATCAGACCAACAGGATTATTTAGACCTTATCGTTATTTTTCTTTTCCATCCAATGGTAATTTCACAGAATCAAAGAATGTTAGGGGCTGGAAGGGACCTCAAGAGATCATCCAGTCCCCTGCCAAAGCAGGATCACCTCTACCAGGTCACACAAGGACAGACACAGGCAGGTCTTGAACATCTCCAGAGAGGGAGACTCCAATTCACAGTATCAGAGTATTGCCAAGGTTGGAAGAGACCTCGAAGATCATCGAGTCCAACCTGTCACCACAGACCCCATGACTAGACCATGGCACCAAGTGCCACGTCCAATCCCCTCTTGAACACCTCCAGGGACGGTGACTCCGCCACCTCCCTGGGCAGCACATTCCAATGGCTAACAACTCTCTCTGTGAAGAACTTTCTCCGCACCTCCAGCCTGAACTTCCCCTGGCACAGCTTGAGACTGTGTCCCCATTTACATTCCACCACTTTTCTACTCAATCTGTGGAAATGTTCCCTAGGCATCAGCCTAAAACTACCACACTCATTCACTGATTTTTTTTCAGATGAGATCTGCAGCCAGCCTCTTGCTTGCCTGCTGTAGCACAAAGCTGGCAGATGCTCTCCAGCTCCTTTTGCCATCTGGGAACCTAAATTTAGCCCATTGGCCTGGCTAGAAGAATTAACCTTTCTTGAAGGATGAAGGCCAGACAGGCTCAACCCTGTCTGTTTCAGGCTATGCCTTTAAAATTTGCCACAGATCTTAAACAGAAAAGTAGTAAAATGTAAATAAATCACTGTTGGGTGTAAAACCCAAATCACATGCTAAACAAGCTTTTTACCTGTAAATCATTCTGTTTAAAAGTAGAGAAATCCCTCTTAGAACCATAGAATTGTTAGGGTTGGAAGGGACCGCAAGGATCAGCCTGTTCCAACCCTCCTGCCATGGGCAGGGACACCTCACACTACAGCAGGTTGCTCACAGCCACATCCAGCCTGGCTGCAAACACCTCCAGGCATGAGGCTGCCACCACCTCCCTGGCCAACCTGTGCCAGGCTCTCACCACCCTCAAGGGGAACAACTTCTTCCTAACATCCAATCTGAATCTACCCACTTCTAGTTTTGTTCCTTTCCCCCCAGTCCTATCAATCCCTCACACCCTAAAAATTCCCTCCCCAGCTTTCTTGTAGCCCCTTTCAGATTCTGGGAGGCCACAATTAGGTGTCCTTGGAGCCTTCTCTTCTCCAGACTTTTCCACTAGCCCAGGAAGTACTCATCTCAGAGGAGCTGCATGGCAGGGGAGGTTCAACAGCCAGGTTGGCTGCTCTCACATGTCGCAGTCATTCCCAAGATTGGGAGACAAGCCACCCCTAGGAGGGTGTGAAACAAATGCAAGACACAAAGAAACCTAATTTCTTTACAGATATGCCTTCTGCCAGATGATGCAAGCCCTGATGTGGGTGCCCTGAAAGCATTTTCTAGGAGAGGGACCTCCATAGAGAAGCCTTTGTGATGAGCTGGTGTGAGACATGGGGAGTGAGAGCAAGTAAAGCTCTCTAAGGAAATGGGAACTCTGCTACAAAACCTTTTAATAGCATCAACTACTTCTATCAAAACAGGCAGTTTTCATGTCACTGTCCACAGTGTCATCAGTTGCAGCAGAATGGGATTTTTCCTTATTTACAGGCACTTAACATGGCACACTCACATTGCCTGCTCCAGCTGCCTAAAGCACTTTGTCAATTAGCCTGCTAAACCCATCCAAAATGAGCCATGCCAAACTGTTAGGCCAGGTGAACGTCTGTAGAATGGGCTGGCCAGCTCAGCTGTCTGGGCTGCTCAGTTTAAGAAGGACATTGAGACTCTTGAATGTGTCCACAGAAGGGCAACAAGGCTGGGGAGGGGTCTGGAGCACAGCCCTGTGAGGAGAGGCTGAGGGAGCTGGGGTTGCTTAGCCTGGAGAAGAGGAGGCTCAGGGGTGACCTTATTGCTCTCTACAACTACCTGAAGGGAGGTTGTAGCCAGGTGGGAGTTGGTCTCTTCTCCCAGGCAAGCAGCACCAGAACAAGAGGACACAGTCTCAAGCTGTGCCAGGGGAGGTTTAGGCTGGGTGTGAGGAGAAAGTTCTTCCCAGCAAGAGAGATTGTCCATTGGAATGTGCTGCCCAGGGAGGTGGTGGAGTCACCATCACTGGAGGTGTTCAAAAAAGGCTTGGATGTGGCACTTGGAGCCATGGTTTAGTTGTCAGGAGGTGTTGGGTATTAGGTAATAGGTTGGACTTGATGATCTCTGAGGTGTTTTCCAACCTGGTTGATTCTGTGATTCTGTGAATATTTTTTGCTGGCCTTCCACAGTGGCTTAAATGCAGGGCAGCTCTGCAGTGATTTGTCTCCATCAGCTCTAGGGTAGCCCATGTAAAATTAACTGGTAATCACAAACCAGTTCCCTAGTGAGCACATTCCATGCCCAAAGCAGCAGCAGCTGGTGCCCTCTCACTGAGGGTCACGCTAGAAGGACTGAGGACTGAGGGTGGAAAGGGGGAGGGGGGCAGAGGAGAGGGGATATTTCATGCCATCAGGAGGCTCAGTGGCAGAGCATTAGGCTAGGATTTTGCAGGATCAAAGCACAGAGCATCTTATGTAAGTCAGAACTACGGGTGTCACCTTTTATGATTGCCTGGCTAGCACTCTGAATGAGCATTAAACACATCTCCTAAGAGTGAGGCAGATTTTCACAGAATATGAGGGGCTGGAAGGGACCTTTAAAGCTCCTCCAGTCCAACCCCCCTGCCAGAGCAGGAGCACCTAGAGCAGATCACACAGGAACACATCCAGGTGGGTTTTGAATATCTCCAGGGATGGAGACTCCACAACCCCCCTGGGCAGCCTCTTCCAGGGCTCTGTCAACCTCATAGGGGAAAAAAAAAAATGTCTTAACACCCTCCTTTAAGCACACACATCACAGACCATTTGCAAACTGAGTTTCTGCATCAGTTCCTTTTTTTCCTTAATATTTCATCTGGCAAGGTGAAAATTGCCCCCTACATCTCCTTGTGGAAGGGAGCAAATATTAAAGGCACAACCTGTGTGTGTTGACCATTAAGGACATTTCTGATGTCCTCAGTTGTTCTTTTGCAGAATTTTACCACCTTCTTTAAGACACAACTGGCTGCAAATCTCAGTACACTGAAAGTCTGCAAGTCTTGCTACCACCTCCTCTGCTGCAGGACACTGTCAGTGCCCTGCCCCAGCTTGCAGGTTCCTGCTTCATCCACAGAATAGAATCATAGAATTGTCAGGGTTGGAAGTGACCTCAAGGCTCTGCCAGTTCCAACCCCCTGCCATGGGCAGGGACACCTCACATTACAGCAGGTTGCTCACAGCCACATCCAGGCTGGCTGCAGAAACCTCCAGGCATGAGGCTGCCGAAACCTCCAGGCATGAGGCTGCCACCACCTCCCTGGGCAACCTGTGCCAGTCTCTCACCACCCTCATGGGGAACAACTTCTTCCTGACATCCAATCTCAATCTACCCACTTCTATTTTTTTTTCCATTACCCCCAGTCCTATCACTCCCTGACACCCTCAAAAGTTCCTCCCCTTCCTGTTGCCCATTTAGGACACTGGGAGGCCACAGTAAATTCTCCTCGGAGCTTTCTCTTCTCCAGACTGCACAGCCCCAACTCTCTCAGTCTCTCTCCATAGCAGAGCAGCTCCAGCCCTCTGCTCATCCTCGTGGCCCTTCTCTGGACACCTTCCAGCACATCCAGATCCTTCTTGCAATAGGGGCTCCAGAACTAGATGTAGTACTCCAGGTGAGGTCTCACCAGGGAACCTATAATAATTGCTTGGCCCTTGGCAGTTTTGGTACTATAAGAGGAATTATGCCCAGTCCCCAAAAAGCAGCCTGTGCATAAGCCAAAACCCTTACTGACAGGTTTATTCTGTGAAGTGACACTGCTGGCACAGGCCACTTGATGTTGTCTTAGAGGAGGCTCTTCGGAGGTCATGCTTGCTAAACTTCTACTACTGAACTCCCCCAGCATAGCTAATATTGCAAGAATTGAGTGGGGTTTTTTTGTCACCAATGCAACTCTATCCACCTTCCCCAGAACATCCAAGCAAGATGGATGTTGAAGTGTAGTGCCTATAACTTTTGCCCTGGTGAGGCAGCATCTGGAATATTGTGTCCAGTTCTGGGGCCCTCAGTTCAAGAAGGACCTCAGGGAACTGCTTGAAAGAGTCCAGTGCAGAGCCACAAAAATGATTAGGGGAGTGGAACATCTTCCTTGTGAGGAGAGCCTGAGGGAGCTGAGGGCTCTGTAGCTTGGAGAGGAGGAGCCTGAGAGGTGACCTCATTGCTGTTGAGAAAGATGTGCAGGGTGAGTGCCCAGAGGCTGGAGCCAGGCTCTGCTGGGGGATGCCCAATGCCAGCACAAGGGGCAGTGGTGGAAGCTGAGGCAGAGGAAGTGCCATGGAAACAGGAGGAAACATTTTTCCTTGTGAGGTTGACAGAGCCCTGGAGCAGGCTGCCCAGGGGGGTTGTGGAGTCTCCCTCCCCAGAGATATTCAAAACCTGACTGAATGTGTTCCTGTGTGACCTGCTCTAGGTGCTCCTGCTCTGGCAGGGGGATTGGCCTGCATAAGCTTTCAAGGTCCCTTTCAGTCCCTGACATTCTGTGATTCTGTGATTATTTGGCTGGAATGACTCAGCAACATCTGCATGGTCAGTTCTTACGCTGATGCAAGCCTGGTATCTCCATTATCTCTCAGTGACCTTAAATCATCATCAGGCTGTGGTAATTCTCATACTCTCATACCCTCAGACCTGTAAAAGTATAGATATTGTATGGATGTTTGATAGATGTTGGATTTGCCTCGTGCAATGCTTTCAGGACCAGATGTAAGCAGGCAAAGACGAAGACCTTTATTACATTATACAGCAAAGTTCTCTGGTCTATCAGCAGGCACGTGTCCCGTCTCCATTGGTCATTTTCTACTGGCATATGTGTAATTAAGGCATACAGTAGGTTAAAATAACAAAACAATATTTTAACACATCCTACCAAATTCTGCCTAGCTTCTCTCCTTCAGTTACAAGGTGTTTACATTACTCTCAGAGTCAAAGACAAAACATAGCCCCCCCCTAACTCCAGCAAAGGCAAATCTTCCCTATAGTCTTCTAAAGCTATCCAAAAACAACCCTCTTCCCACGCAGACCAAGCTAGAAGCTGATGGGAGACATCCTAGACCAACATGACCACAACAAACATGGAAATACACCTTCTTTTCTTGAATGATTCCCCACTGCCTTCGGGAGATGTGATTCAGACAGACATTACAGTTTGACACTCTCAATTCCTTTTATATTCACTCAAGTATAATGTAACATGCACCTTGTATCTAGGCTCAGCTTTGCCACACTTTTCATTAACTCTGATCTAGTTTTGCTATATTCCCTTTGGGCACTTCCTGTCTAGATTCAGTTTTTGCCACACTTCTCATTCATTTTGATCTAGTTTTGTTATCTTCTCCCTGGGTAATTTGTGTCTAGCTTCAGTTTTGCCACACTTTTCATTCATTCTGATCAATTTCTGCAATATACTCTTTAGGTACTTCATGTCTAGACTCAGTTTTGAGACACTTTTCACTCATTTTGATCTACTTTTGCTATCTTCTCCCTGGGTTCTTTGTGTCTAGATTCAGTTTTGCCACACTTTTCATTAACTCTGATCCATTTCTGCTATATTCTCTCTAGTTACCTTGTGTCTAGATTCAGTTTTGCCACACTTCTCATTCATTTTGATCTAGTTTTGCTATATTCTCCCTGGGTACTTTGTGTCTAGCTTCAGTTTTGCCACACTTTTCATTCATTCTGATCAATTTCTGCAATATACTCTTTAGGTACTTCATGTCTAGACTCAGTTTTGAGACACTTTTCACTCATTTTGATCTACTTTTGCTATCTTCTCTCTGGGTTCTTTGTGTCTAGGTTCAGTTTTGCCACACTCTTCATTAACTCTGATCCATTTCTGTTATATTCTCTTTAGTTACCTTGTGTCTAGATTCAGTTTTGCCACACTTCTCATTCATTTTGATCTAGTTTTGCTATATTCTCCCTGGGTACTTTGTGTCTAGATTCAGTTTTGCCACACTTTTCATTCATTCTGATCCATTTCTGCTATGTTCTCTTTAGGTACTTCATGTCTAGACTCAGTTTTGAGATGCTTTTCACTCATTATGATCTACTTTTGCTATCTTCTCCCTGGATTCTTTGTGTCTAGATTCAGTTTTGCCACACTTTTCATTAACTCTGATCTATTTCTGCTGTATTCTCTTTAGGTACCTTGTGTCTAGGTTCAGTTTTGCCACACTTCTCATTCATTTTGATCTACTTTTGCTATCTTCTCCCTGGGTTCTTTGTGTCTAGATTCAGTTTTGCTACACTTTTCATTCATTCTGATCTATTTCTGCTGTATTCTCTTTAGGTACCTTGTGTCTAGGTTCAGTTTTGCCACACTTCTCATTCATTCTGATCTCTCTTTGCTATACTCTCTGTGGGTACCTTCTTTCCAATGCCCTAATTTAGTTCCCTGGCTGCAGAGAGGGATCTCAGCGCTTGCAACTATTCAGCTGGAGAATAAGAAGTCGACACTAGCAGTCACATGTTTATTTCAAACATGGAGCTGGAGAGTATCAATATGACACAGGGTTAGCAGATGAAAATTAACCTACAATTCTGTACCACCATCAACTAAATCAACAAGCTAATAAAAGGAAACACATTGCCATAAGGGCACGAGTGGTATCCAAGTAACAATTCCACAATGATACATTTTCCATTAAGGAATGACAATAGGCTGCTGTTATTGTTATGTCTTTTGTTGTTGTTGTTCTCTTTAATGTTAGGCTGTAATTTATTGTGCAGCTTATGCTCTTGGTCTTTGTAGTCACTAGGAAATGTATTCCAAGGTCCAGTCCTGATTTTATTACTAAGGTATCTGCACACCAAATTATTTAAGTTGTCTTGGCTTTTTCTTTATCATTGTATTACCTTATTGCTGTCTACAACTACCTGAAGGGAGGTTGTAGCCATACGGGGGTTGGTCTCTTCTCCCAGGCAATCAGCACTAGAACAAGAGGACACAGTCTCAAGCTGCACCAGGGGAGGTTTAGGCTGGATGTTAGGAAGAAATTCTTCCCAGCAAGAGAGATTGGCCATTGGAATGTGCTGCCCGGGGAGGTGGTGGAGTCACCATCACTGGAGGTGTTTAGAAGAGCCTGGACGAGGCACTTTGTGCCATGGTTTAGTTGATTATATGGTGTTGGGTGATAGGTTGGACTTGGTGATCTCAAAGGTCTTTCCCAACCTGGTCTATTCTATTCTATTCTACTCTATGCTATGCTATGCTATGCTATGCTATGCTATGCTGTGCTATGCTTTCTTTATCATTTAGATGCGATCTGGTATAGGTGGTCCTCCTCTGGCAGGGGGGTTGGACTGGATGATCTCTTTGAGGTTCCTCCCATCCCCTGGCATTCTTTGATTCTGTCCTATTTTTACAGAAATATTAAGAAAATCTATGAGAAACTGACTGCCAGACTGACAAGGGTGGACAACAAAAGAAGTATTTCTATTTACTGCCATTCTGTAACCAAAAACAAGAACTAATTGCCTATGAGGTCACACTAACGGGAAAGCAAACACATTGTGCAGAAGCAAGCAGAGACACTGATTCAATGAATGAATGTTTGCAGTGGGCAGCCAATTTATTCTTTAACTATACATTCACAGTGATTGGCCATTGGAATGTGCTGCCCAGGGAGGTGGTGGAGTCACCATCACTGGAGGTGTTTAGGAAGAGACTGGATGGGGTGCTGGGTGCCATGGTTTAGTTGACTAGATGGTGTTGGATGAGAGGTTGAACATGATGATCTTGATGGTCTCTTCCAACCTGGTCTATTCAATTCTATTCTTTTCTACTCCTATTCTTTTCTACTTCTATTCTATTCTATTCTATTCTATTCTATTCTATTCTATTCTATTCTATTCTATTCTATTCTATTCTACTCTACTCTGTTCTGTTCTGTTCTGTTCTGTTCTACTGCAAGAATGTGAAAATTACATTAAACATGACCTGTAACTACTTTTTTATGTGGTCACTTTGTATGTTCTGTCACAAAACACCACTCACTGGTGTTGCTACGTGATGGTACCAAATGATGATAGAATCATAGAAGCATAGAATCACAGAATTGTCAGGGCTGGAAGGGACCTCAAGGATCATCCAGTTCCAACCGCTCTGCCATGGGCAGGGACACCTCACACTACAGCAGGTTGCTCACAGCCACATCCAGCCTGGCCTTATAAACCTCCAGGCATGAGGCTGCCACCACCTCCCTGGGCAACCTGTGCCAGTCTCTCACCACCCTCATGGGGAACAACTTCTTCCTCACAGCCAATCTCAATCTACCCATTTCTAGTTTTGCTCCACACCCCACCCAATCCTATCCCTCCCTGACACCCTCAAAAGTCCCTCCCCAGCTTTCTTGTAGCCCCCTTCAGATACTGGAAGGCCACAAGAAGGTCTCCTCAGAGCCTTCTCTTCTCCAGACTGATCAGCCCCAACTCTCTCAGTCTGTCCTCATAGCAGAACAGCTCCAGCCCTCTGATCATCCTTGTGGCCCTTCTCTGGACACCTTCCAGCACCTCCAGATCCTTCTTGTAACAGAGGCTCCAGAACTGGACACAGTACTTGAGGTGTGGTCTTAGCAGAGTGGAGCAGAGGGGGAGAATCCCCTCCCTGGCCCTGCTGGCCACACTTCTCTTGCTGCAGCCCAGGCTCTGCTTGGCTCTCTGAGCTGCAAGTGCTGACTGCTGGCTCCTGTTGAGCTTCTCACCCACCAGCACCCCCAAGCAAACTTCATTGCATTCTAAAAATTATTTTTTTTCATCTGCAGCTACATTTCTGACAGTAATTTAATTTTGAAGTTTTGGGCAGATTCCACTGGTGCCCAGGAGGAAGGAAAAGATGCTCTCTGTTGTCAGTTTTTTTCCCAATAAGGCTCATCCTCAGCTGTCCCTCACTCATTCCCAATGGTGAAATTCAGCAGTAACCAAATTCAAAGCTCAAAGAAGACCTCCTCAGCCCTCCACCCTCAGAATCTGACCAAAGCTGTTTTCCTTGATTTTGACAGTCAGTTGAAAAGAAGAGCGGGATGGAGAAAGACAGAGTGAAGACACTGTTCTCATGATCTGTGGAAGGGCTGAGTCAGAAAAGTAGCAGGAAATAGAAAAAGAAAAAGAACTGAATAAAAAAACCTAAGCCCTCTTACAGGCTGAACAGTAGTTCTGCTTCCCATGAAAGCCATCTGTTCTGTGCATGTACATGGTTTGAAAGGCATTCCCAGGATTGTGTCAAGCCAAAGGAATCCCCCACTAGAGTTACAGAAATATAAACTCCCCCTGTGCTGGCAGGAGAGCTCTAAAATGCGACTCTGAGGACAGGGATACCACCACTACCACCACCAGCAGCAGCAGCAGGCTGAGGGCTACAACACTTCTGCTGCCATAGCAGATGTTCTGCCGGATTTTCTCATCTGCTATGATATGATGAGAACTGAAACTTTAGCAGGGACAGCATGGCAACGCTTTGAATCACAAATCCTTCAGCTGGATGGGAGGCAGAATCCCCACTCCTTCCTCTCTCCCTGCAAAATGGCATCGTCACCCTTACCCCCACTTGCAGCTGACATGGAAAAAACAAATGCCTGGAAAATATTTCTGAAAGAGGATTAATTCCATAACCATTAATGGTTTTAATGAGAGTGGGACACAGCACAGCTTGAATTATACACTTGTTCCAGGCTGATTTGATTGAAAGCTGGGGAGGGAGTTTTGAGGGTGTTAGTGAGTGGTAGGACTGGGGGGAATGGAGCAAAACTAGAAGTGGGGAGACTCAGATTGGATGTTAGGAAGAAGTTGTTCCCCATGAGGGTGGTGAGAGCCTGGCACAGGTTGCCCAGGGAGGTGGTGGCAGCCTCATGCCTGGAGGTTTTTGCAGCCAGGCTGGATGTGGCTGTGAGCAACCTGCTGTAGTGTGAGGTGTCCCTGCCCATGGCAGGGGGTTGGAACTGGCTGATCCTTGAGGTCCCTTCCAACCCTGACAATTCTGTGATTCTGTGATTTCCAAACTCTGGAAAACAGGAGTCTGAAAACACAAGAATGAATGGACATTAAGAATGAAAACTTGTGCAAGAAGGACAATCTTTCCTGCGAGCCTGGGCACAGTCTCAAGCTGTGCCAGGGTAGTTTAGGCTGGAGGTGAGGAGAAAGTTCTCCACAGAGAGAGTTGTTAGCCTTTGGAATGTGCTGCCCAGGGAAGTGGTGGAGTCACTGTCCCTGGAGGTGTTCAAAAGGGGATTGGATGTGGCACTTGGCACCATGGTTTAGTGATCATGAGGTGTTGGGTGACAGGTTGGACTCGATGATCCTTGAGGTCTTTTCCAACCTTGCTGATTCTATGATTCTATAGGTGTTCGTGCTCTGGCTGGGGTTGGACTGGATAAGCTTTCAGGGTCCCTTCCAGACCCTAACTGTGGTGTGTTGGTATTTCCCCCCCCAACATTAACTTTGCCAGATCAGCCCAGTTGGAAGCCAAATGAAAGCTGTGTTTGCAAAGCAAAACTACAATCCACAATGGAATGCAATGAATGTGTACAAAATACCCAGGAGTTACAATATTTACAGGTATTTACAATTAACAAACAGCACAAGAACCCCCCTGGTCAAAGACCAAGGGAAACTACTGGCTTCTCCTTCCCTGCCTCCCCAGACCCTCCTGTACAAAAGAAGGGAGAAAGGACAGAAAAGCAGAGAAGTTAATACCAAAACAATGCAGCCAAAGTCAAGCAGAAGCAAGTTAGTATCTCTCCAGAGCAAAGAAACAAGAAGATAAGAGATTGTTTTGGAACAACCACTCTTATTGTGATAGTGAATCAACCAGGTTGTAAAAGACCTCAGAAATCAGCAAGTATCATAGTATCAGTCAGGGTTGGAAGGGACCACAAGGATCATCTAGTTCCAACCCCCCTGCCATGGGCAGGGACACCTCCCACACTAGATCAGCCTGGCCAGAGCCTCATCCAGCCTGGGCTTAAACACCTCCAGGGACAGGGCCCTCAACCACCCCCCTGGACAACACATTTCCAGGGCTTCACCACTCTCATGGGGAAGAACCTCCTCCTCCCCTCCAGCCTGAATCTCCCCACCTCCAGCTTCATTCCATTCCCCCTAGTCCTATCACCACCTGAGATCCTGAGCAGTCCCTCCCCAGCCTTCCTGTAGGCCCCCTTCAGATACTGGAAGGCCACAATGAGGTCACCTCAGAGCCTTCTCTTCTCCAGACTGAACAGCCCCAACTCCTTCAGTCTGTCCTCACAGGAGAGGTGCTCCAGCCCTCTGATCATCCTCCTGGCCCTTCTCTGGACACCTTCCAGCACCTCCACATCCCTCTTGTCATAGAGGCTCCAGAACTGGAGGCAGTACTCCAGGTGGGGTCTCACCAGAGCTGAGCAGAGGGGGAGAATCACCTCCCTTGCCCTGCTGGCCACACTTCTCCTGATGCAGCCCAGGATCTGATTGGCTTTGCAGGCTGCAAGTGCACATTGAGAGCTCCTGGTGAGCTTCTCCTCCCCAGCACCCCCCAAGTCTCTCTCCTCAGGGCTGCTTTCCTGCCAGTCCCTGCCCAGGTGTTTAAGCCCAGGCTGGATGAGGCTCTGGCCAGGCTGATCTAGTGTGGGGTGTCCCTGCCCATGGCAGGGGGGCTGGAACTGGATGGTCCCTTCCAACCCTGACTGATACTATGATACTGTGATACCTCATGACAACCAAACCATTGGATGTGCCACCTGCACAATCCCTTTTTGAACACTTCAGGGATGAGGACTTCACAGTTGTTTAGCCTGGAGAAGAGGAGGCTGAGTGGAGACCTTCTTGCTCCCTACAACTACCTGAAGGGAGGTTGTAGCTAGGAAGGTGTTGGTCTCTTCTCCCTGACAACCAGCACCAGAACAAGAGGACACAGTTTCAAGCAGCACCAGGGGAAGTTTAGGCTGGAAGTGAGGAGAAAGTTCTTCCCAGAAAGAGTAATTTGCCATTAGAATGAGCTGATATCTCTCCAATGGGATTCTTTAGAATGATCTTTATTTTCCTTTGCACACCCAACAGTGATTTATTTACATTTTACCACTTTCTGCTCAAGATCTCTGAAACATTTTAAAGGCACAGCCTAAAACTACCACGCTGTGGTTCAGTGATCCTGTGCTTTCTGCAGTCCCCTGTCTGCTATATGACTGGCTTCAGACTGCAATTATTTTTCCTAGGGAGCAATTAAATACTGCTACCAATGTTCAGCATACACACAACTCTCAACTCCAAGCAGTGCTCAGATGATCAGCTCAGGTTCAAGGGTTCACTGCACACGGACATCCATAAATACCCTGACAGCCTTAGCAGTATAATGAACTTTGCAGCAACTCATGCAGGCAGTCGACACAATGCACGAACATAATGCCCCTAACCTTAAAGCAAGAAACCTCCACAAGCAATTGTGAGCTACTTTTGCAGCCAAGAGAGTGTCTTTAAGAAACATTCCAGCCTTGTTTTTTCAATGTCCATCTGGTTTTCTGGGTGGTGGGTTTTTTTTTCCCCCCAATGTGAAATAGGAGTGAATAAGACAGGAGCTGAACATGAAGATGGTTCCACTGAGCTGCCATGTCAATTAGCAGTAGATTCTTAGCTCTGTTAAATTAATCCTGCAACATTGTGAAATAAACCACCAGCACCACCCCCTTGCTTTCTAGGGAAGGACATAATATTTTATCTTCAAGATGTTTACATTTCTTCCCCTTGCAAACACTGGCCACAGTGCCACGCAGCCTCCTGTGAGGAGATATTTCTGGCAGCTCTCGAAATAGACACTCTGGTCCCAGCTCCCAAATCAGATCCCTGTTAAAGAAACACTCCCTGTTGGGAAAACTAGGGAATATGTTTGAAGCATTTGGTTTGGTTTGTGTTCTGGTGCTTTGGGGTGTGTGTGGTTGGTTTTTTTTTTTGATTGAACTCTACTGCTTATTTTCCTAATTGCAAAGATGCTGCTTCCCTGCTCTGTGGAACAGCAGCGTGAATAATAGAAGCTACTATACAGGATCACAGGCTCACAGGATGTTAGGGTTGGAAAGCACCTCTAAACATCATTGAGCCCAGCCCCCCTGACAGAGCAGGACCACAGAATCCAGCACAGGTCACACAGGAACACATCCAGATGGGTCTGGAAAGTCTCCAGAGAAGGAGACTCCACAACCTCTCTGGGCAGCCTGTTCCAGTGCTCTGGGACCCTCACAGTGAAGAAGTTCCTCCTCATGTTGAGGTGGAACCTCCTGTGCTGGAGTTTATATCCATTGCCCCTTGCCCTATCCCAGGGTGCAACAGAGCAGAGCCTGTCCCCTCCCTCCTGACCCCCAGCCCTCAGATATTGATAAATAGTGATTAAACCCCTTCTCAGTCTTCTCCTCTCCAGACTAGACATCCCGAGGTCCCTCAGCCTCTCCTCCCCAGGCAGTGCTGCAGCCGCTTCTTCATCCTTGTAGCCCTCCCTTGGACTCCCTCCAGCAGATCCTTGTCCCTCTTGAACTGGGGAGCCCAGAACTGGATGCAATATTCCAGGTGGGACCTGACTAGGGGGGAGGAGAACCTCCCTGGCTCTGCTGGACACACTCCTCCTAATGCACCCCAGGATCCCATTTGACCTCTTGGCCAGAAGGGCACACCTGCACACTGCACAAATGCTGCTAAAAAAGCCCCAAGCAAATTGAAAATACATTGTATTTTTTTTCATGAGTGCAAGCTTAGGAGCCCTAAGGGTTAAGAAGACTTGAAAGACAATGGCTTGAAAGATAAACTAAGCGGCAGCATCCCTCCCTATCTTCTTGACCTACATCATGGTGAAGATCTTTTTAACCATGTGGTAGGGTTTGGGGTTTTGGGCTATTTTTAAAGGCACACAGAAAGTTACCACATCCATTTCTGTCTCTGCTGAAATATTAGCTAAGTTACAAACCACTATTTAGAGCAAACTGTGCGAGATCCCCATCAGAGAAGGGCCATGAGGATGAGCAGAGGGCTGGAGCTCCTCTCCTCTGAGGACAGATTGTGAGACTTGGAGCTGTTCAGTCGGGAGACAGCTCTGAGGAGACCTTACTGGGCCTACAAGAAAGCTGGGGAGGGATTTTTAGGGTGTCAGGGAGTGATAGGACTGGGAGGAATGGAGCAGAACTAGAAATGGTAGATGCATGCCTGTCTGAGAGCCCCCCAGAAGAGAAGGTGGCAAGGAAGGGACTGCCATGCACCAGTCTCAAGCTGTGCCAGGGGAAGGTTTAGGCTGGAGGTGAGGGAGAAAGTTCTTCCCAGAAAGTGTAAGTGGCCCATTGGAATGTGCTGCCCAGGGAGGTGGTGGAGTCACCATCCTGAGGTGTCAAAAAGCTTGGATGTGCACTTGGAGCCATGGTTTAGTTGTTAGATGGTGTTAGGTGATTAGGTGGACTTGAGGATCTCTGAGATCTTTCTCCAACTGGTTGATTCTATGATTCTATGATCTAGAGAGGT